>NW_028258315.1:16540681-16692196 GCF_053883595.1 Heterocephalus glaber
AAGCATTGTGTGCAAAGCACTGAGTTTACCTCTTTGTACTGATTATTTAATCTTAGTACCACTATGAAGTAGTAGCTAACATATCCATTTTATTGAGATTGGACTTTGAGTTTTGATAAAGTGAGCCCGGAACTTTAAAAGTTGCAAACCTGTAGTCTAATTTGAGGGCCTGGCCAGGACTGAGTGTTACTGTGATCCAGCCTGTCCTTCCTACTGCTGACACATCCTACCAAGTACCAAGTTATGTTCAGTCTCCTGAGTACCTTTTAACCCAGACCATTTCTTGCTCCCTGCCAGACTTTTTTCTCATTGCTTCTCCCTAGTCCACTTAACTATCTCCTCTTTATAGGCAAAATGGTAACTCAGTCTCCTGTCTCATTTTTTAATCCAAGGCTTTCTCTCCTGCTGTTCCTTCTCTCTGGAACTTTCTTCTCCCTTCTTAGTCTGGCTAACTTTCCTCCATCCCTCAGCCCTTAGCTTAAATGTCATTTCTGAGAACCTTCACAAGGCTAACTGGTATGTGTTTCCATAGTCCATAGTACTCTGTTCTTTAACATTAAAGTTTCCATTGAACTTTATTTATTTATTTTTTTTGGTACCAGGGCTTGAACTTGGGTCCTTGCACTTACGAGACAGGTGCCGGAACCACTGAGCTAAATCCCCGGCCCCTTTTATTATTACTTAGAGTTCTGTTTTCTTGGTAGAGACTGGTGAAAACAGGTGTATTTTGAATTCACTCACCATTATGTCCTCAGGGCTAGTCTGCTCAGGATACTGTTCATGATACTGCTGCTTAATTTGATTTTTGGTTTTGTTTTGTTTTTGTATTAGGATCAGACTCAGGGCCTTGTTCAGTCCAGACAAGCATTGTACCACTGAACTGTACCCTCAGCCCTAGGGATAGCACATATAAATGAACATGCATTTTTTATTGTTTTTTTGCTTAGTTCAATCAACTAGTGAATGTTTTGTGCAGCTAGATGGTTGGGAACCTGAAGATTAGCTTAGACTTTCAATTAAAATGTATGACTACACTAATGAAAAAAAAATGACTGCAACTGTTTGAGTAATTCTTTACAACACCAAACTAATTATTTTGTGTAGGGACATCTCTAAATTTGCTATGCATTATATAATAGAAGAAATCGATGAAGACACATCAATGGAAGACTTGCAGAAAATGATGGTTGTGGCACTTATATACAGATTATTAGTTTGTTTCTATGAGGTAAGCTACTGACTGCACCAAAGTTAAATTTTAGATTATCAGCCAAAACAATGAAAATTTATAATTATCCATGTATTTTTCAAGTGTCTTTCTGGCTTTTTCTGTTTTTCTCAATTAATTGACATACTGTTTTTTAAATTAAAAAAAAACTTTTGGAAAGGAAACGGTCTGTAATTTCTTTGTAATGTTTTTCAGTCTTGGAAAAAAATACTATTAAGATTATGGTCCATAGTCTACTCAGATTATGTAGGTTTGTTGTGGAACTTGAAATGTGTATTTATCCTTAGAAACAACTTTTAAAAAATACAATGGGCCATGGAAAAATGTTACATAGTGCATATCTTGTGGTATTAAATGCATCAAGACACTGTGGAAATGAATTAAGTGGCTAACCTTGGCATACTTAGGCATTCTTTCAATTTAAAAATTTAAAACGTGAATGTGGCATGAAAACTTGTCTTTAAAATTGGTATAGTTAAGCTGGTAAATTATTTTTAAGTTCTGCTTCTTTCCTTAGATAATTTGCATTTGGGGAACAGATGGTGCGACCCCAGGAAAATTCCTGCTGGGGCTTCGAGTTGTGACCTGTGACACATCAGTGCTTATTGCACCAAGTCGGGTTTTAGTTATTCCTTCCTCAAATGTTAGCATTACAACGTAAGTCCTTGTCTCCTTTTCTTAACTTAATCTATTATACACCTATGAGAATAATATATTTTGGTACAGTCTCACACTAGTTACTCCACATGTATAGCCATGGTCCCATTAAGATTATGTTGCCTAGGGGCTGGAGATTTAGCTCAGTGGTTTCACTGCCTGCTGCGCAAGCGCAAGGATCTGAATTCAATCCCCGGTACAAAAGAAAAAAAAAAGATTATTTTGCCTAATGACTTCGGAAGCATCTTACGCTTGTGTAGTACTCTGATTTTTTGTACAGTGACAAAATCACCTAATGATGGATTTCTCAGTTGTGTCTGTCCCACTGTTAAGTGACAGGACTGTATTCAGTGTCTTGTCATGATATATTGCTTATAGAATATTGGTATTTTTTCTTTTCATGGCATATACTGTAATTAGATAGGCTTACATTTGCTAAGAAAGTTTATAAGCCTTTGAGTGTTAATGATTGTATAGCCCTCTTCAGTATATGTAATTCACAATAGTGAGAGGATGATTTGGGTGTTGATGCTCTATCAGTGCTCCATGCCTGGCTCAGCTTCGGCTCTGCGTTGAGCCACCATCTGGTAATACCCATTGTTACTTGTGCGGGCAGTGAGTTTGACAGCTGTGCACATTGGATGCATCCCACTCCTGCTTGTAACAGGCAGGGCCTGTGACACCTCCAGTCCCCACTGCTAGCTGTTGCTATCCAGATCCGGGGTAGCACGTATCTGTGAGTAGTGGAAACTGGGGCGTTAAGTGGGTGATGACCAGTTGAGCTCAACACAATCCAGCGTTTAATCCTGATAGTCTTAAAGATACTGTTGTCCCCTTTGGGGAACACAGCCAGTAATTAAAAGATGGGTTTGCAGCGTGGACTCAGAGCCCATGCTCTTAGCTACTGCCCTTTTTGGTAGCCTTTTAGTGCAGTAAAAGACAGAAAGCTAGCATAGGTTCCATAGGATAATTCTCCTTCTTAGCTATTGAAAGCTTTAAAAAATTTTTTTTTAAAAAGGCTTCTTTTAATTACTGGGTTCCCAAAAGGAAACAGCTGATCTGAGAATGGACAGTAATTTAAAATGCTAGTGCTCCATAGAAGTAAGTATACACGGTAAGACTACAGTAAGTATACACAGTTTAGAAGATACTGGGAATACATGGTAATAAGGGGACTATGGAAAAGGCAAGCAAAGGGATTTACTGTTTTATTCTAGCAAAATGAAAATATTGTAAGCCCTTAATTCATACTCTGAGATGTTTATTAGCACTTTTCATATGAAAGTTCTAAAGTGTTTAAATAGTCCAGGTGTTCTAAGCATGGTGTTAGTCACATAATAACTTATATAATGTTAAAATTCTCAATTATACTTTGAATACATTTTAAATACGTATTTGAATTTGATAGGATATACAAATATATGGCTGATGTACAACTTACTTGATACTTCTGATTTTTTTAGGTCCACCATACGAGCTTTGATCAAGAACTTTTCTATTGCCTCTTTTTTCCCTGCTTTCATCACGCTGCTGTTTTTTCAGCATAATCGAACAGCCTATGACATTGTAGCAGGAACCATTGTAGTAAAGAGAAATGGGGTCAGATGATGCCCCCAAAATAATGAAGTTCATACTCTGGAATAAGACAAAACTAATAATGTATCAAGGCCATCAGTATCCCTGGGTTATATTAACCAGTGATTTAGAAATTAAAGCAATCACTCCAGTGTGGTGCAGGTGGCCATTCTGAAAGTTACTGATTTTACCTGAATGCCAAAGAACTTTTCCAAAAGAAAAACCTGTTAAATTCAAGTGTTAAAAAATTTTAGATCAAAAAGGCAGCAAATGGTTTTCTAATAAACAGACAGTATATACTTTCTTTAGATCTAAGGCATTGGATTTTGTTGAAAGCATTTTCTGCTTTGAAATCTCCAACTGAAACTTTAAAACTTTATTTTGGTTTATCCCAAAATGATGGAAAATGTCAAGTTGTGTTTTATAAACACATAATTTTCCCCAGAAGGGGAAACTTTTTTGCAGGAGGGAACAAGAACACAGACTGGGTAATCCCCATGTCTCCCACCCCAGGCGCTGCTAACTTAGCTGCAAGAAAAAAGGGCAAGGCAGGCCGGCTGGCCTCGCACTCCCCATCCCCTACACTGTCCGGTCCGGTGTGGAATGCAGGTGTCTCAGTAAGGGTGTGATTTTACCACTGCTCTTAGTGCTTAAGTACACATTTTGGGCAAGTTTTCCAAACTAATGGAAAACTACTGTCCTGTTGCTATATTATCACTGAAATTTTTTAAAGAAAAAGTTAGTGATTGCTTATAATGGAGAATTTTAATGCTCTAAAATCAAACTGTAAATATGTGGAGAAAACTTACTTCCATCAAACCATTGTGTAATTACTATAAAACAATATTCTCTATGTGCAGCATGAAGAAAGTGTTAATGCTTTTCAGTGTTTGGAATATGGGTATGACTTCTATTTATATACAATATACTCACATAGTTGTTACTTTCCTATTTTATACAGTTCGGTGACTCTTGAAGCATCAAGTTAAAGATGTATTTCATGAATGACTCTATAAATACTAGTAGCCTGTAAAATATTAGCAATTTTCCCATTATGAACTGTTCTCTCCAAAAAATTGGACAATATCATTTCCACACATTCTAGCTTCTTTTAGAAGCATTTTGGGCCTGTAAGAGATGAAGTTTTGGGGAAAAGATTAAGCAAAAAAATACTTTGTGAATTGCCATTTTACTTTATACTACTGAAGCAATACTGGTGGGGAGGTGCTTTTTTTTTTTTTTTTTTTTTTTGTACTGGGGATCGAACGCAGGACCTTGCACTTGGCAAGGCAGGCGGCGAAGCCACTGAGCTAAATCCCCTGTCCTGGGGAGGTGCTTTTGTTGTATGTCCTAGTTAGCTGTAAGATATACCTGTACTATAATTTATTTCACTTAGTCATTTTCTCCAACTCTGATATTTTCCTAAAAACACTAAACTGTTCTGCACAGTTAAACATTACATTGCGTGAGATCAAGATTTTTCTCTTGGTCTTAAATTGGAAATGTAAGACTTCTGTTATCACTCAATTTTAAAGTGAGACTTTGACATTAAAACTGTGAAAATACAATTTAATGTTTATAGACACTTTAACAATGTCCTTATTAATAACTTTATTATAAAATCTTTTTCAAAATAATTTTATATTAAGTCCAACTTTACCAAAAGCTTATCAGTTAAATATATCAGAGTACTAAATAGATCATTCACTTGAAGCCTCTGGGAAAATTTAGTTTTACGGTGCTTCCCAGTAAAAAAACAAAAAATCTTTTAATTCTATTAAAAATTCGGAGGGCCAGGGGTTTAGTTCGGTGGTGCCGCTGCCTGCCTCACAAGCGCAGGGTCCTGAGTTTGATCCCCGATACAAAAAAATTGGGAAATATTATAAACTTAGCACTTAATCTGCACATTAGCATTATGTACTACCTTGCCACTGAGGAATTCAAGTTGAAACATCATTTAGTCCTAAAGCTCTAGAGTAGTACATCTTTGAAATTCTGAAATTTCTGCTCAAATAAAATACATAGTTGCCTATCCTGGGTTACAGGAAAAAAAAAAAAGGGTCCTGTTTAATGTTATACATAAAGTATTATGATTTGCTATATGTAAGTTGAGATTAAAACCTAGATCCAACTGTGGATTCAGTTATATAGCCCTGTAAAAGATTATGTGTTTTAAGTATTACTTTGCCTTCACAACAAAAGCCTAAGTCTGTTTCTATTTATGAATTCAGCACTTGGTTCCCAAAATTAGAAAACAGGACTAAACAATGAAGGAAAAGGAAATGTGGCCTTGCTGCCCTTTTTCTCTTGGGGAACTTCTCCTTTTGAAGACACTTTTCTACTTTATTTTACTTTTAGAAAGTGATCTTCTACGTATAGTAATTCTCATGTTGAAGCCCTAGCCTTTTTAAAAGGCAAAAGAAAGTTGTATTCATAATAAAACAATCAGTGCAATAAGTATTAGGACTTGAGCAGAGAACACAATTTCAGTAAGCATGTCCTAAGCTAAAATCTTAGGACTGATACAATGATGAGAAATTATGTTGTCTTATTGCTGTATTATCAATTCAGTTAATAAATGACTAGAAGTGAACTTGGGCAACTCAGAAATCTAACTGCATCTCTAAATGTACACTGAAGTGGCCAGTCCACCTTGAGGAGTCTGGCATATCAGTTAATCATGTTGAAGCCAGAAGGTGGGCCCCCGGAAGGTAAGTTTTGAGTGACTGCAAGCCTTGCTTTTGGGCTGCTAATGAGACCACAGAAATAAAGCCAACACATGGATAATAAGCCATCAATTGCCAGTATTATAAAGAATAGCCTAACTACTTCTCTGGATTGGTTCAGCAGTTGTTCACCCAGGTATTTAGGAATCTTTAAAAAGGCATTCTACTTGAGGGTCAGTCACTTTGTTTAAACCACAAAAACAAGTCTTCAGTGTTTTTAATGTATTAAATTATGGTAAAATTTATTTTAACTAGTAATTGAAAGGGTTTTGAGTGTTTTGCTTATGCCAAGTATTTCCAGCAAAGTGAAAGTTGAAAATTTTAAATTATTAGCTACATAGGAATAAAGAGCTTTTGAAGGAGGATGGAGTGTTACATGTTTTGACTCTGTATTTGTTGCTGTTTTAAAGACTCTGCATAGACAACAGTATTCCCTTAACCTGACAAGTAGTTCAGTTTCTTGCCACCCGCCCCCGCCAATACCAAAAGCGCCAAAGTCCTTACAGCCTGTGCTGGTATGGGTGAAATATGTGCATATTTCCTTACAGCTCACTGTAGGACCCTGGACCTGCAAAACAGTATCTGATGGCCCACTTACAAATACAGTTCACCATTTTGTTTTTAATTTGGATGCCACCAGTTTGTATTTGTCTCAATAAATACTTAAGTACCAATGCATGTGGCTTTTTTTTTGAGAAGCTTTGCTATGAAGACCTTGCTTTCAGATACAGCTTTTCTAATGCCTATAGTAGTGAAGTAGAGATTGCTTTGAGAAATAGAAGCCTACGAAAATATCCACTTTTAGGGATGTGTCCTTTCACTAAGTATGAGTTACTGTTACCTATATGTGAACTAAGCTTAGTATTAAACTAATCCGGTCCTTAAGAGTTGTTTTAGTCATCATAACCACCACAGAAGGTATTAGACAGATGGGCAGGTTAAAAACTCAATTCTGGCTTTAAAAGCCTTTCCTATTCTAACCTTCACAAGTGAGTCCACAAGGGAAATTCAAGAAGGGTAAATTTCAGTGTAGCAAAGTCTTGCATCCTTTAGACAATGTGCTATTAAGCAGTTAGCCACATACTGCGCATTTTGGAACTACATAGGACTTCTGAAAATTCTGTAATAGCTGCCCTATAACACAAGGAAACAGACTTTGTTTTATGTGCTAGAGCAGTAATGACAAACCTTTTAGAAAGTGCCCAAACTGGAACCCAAACCCACTTATTTACTGAGAAATGCCAACACTGCAATTAAGCCTGAATACCAGGGATTTAGTTTAGAAAAAAACTCCCACATTAACATCTTCTGGGGGGTTTTGGGGGGGGGGGTACCGGGGATCGAACTCAGGACCTTGGGCTTGTGAGGCAGGCGGCGGAACCACTGAGCTAAATCTCCGGCCCAAACATTTATCTTTTGTCTTAAAAAAAAAAAGTGTACCATAGGTTTCCCACCACTGTGCTAAGAGTGTAGCCAGACCCAACTTGCTGTGAATGTTAACTACATCAAACCTATCATTCTCCACTAAATAACACAGGCTAGCCTTTATAAAATTTCCACTGAATTTCAAACTTTAAAAAGACCCAGAAAAGGATGCTAACAAAATGAGAGAGAACATGAACATTAGTTCTCTTAGGAGTTATGAATTGTTAAAAATTAATCTAACACTTTTATTTCAAGTAATACTATGTTACATAATTTCAGGAGGATTTTAAAGAAATATACAGCTTAAAAGACGTTTCAGTTGTCTGATTTATACTTCTTAATGCCTCAAACTGTAATTACCCAAAACAACCTAGCACATCCCTTAAAGTGATAAACTGGAACTTTGGTGTGATGTCTTCTAGGTACTTTCTTAATGATGCAGATTTTGGGATCCTATCCAAACCCAGTAAATCAACTGGTGATGAGGTCCTAGAACCAAAATTCAACAATGTACCAAGTAAACTTGAGAACACACTCGGCCAACCCAGTTATATAAATATAGCTAATTACTCAGTTATATTATCTGTACATGACTCCTTTCCTTTCAGAGATTCTTTTCTGTTGAAACTATTTCATTGGCCAAGCATGAGAAGTGGGCTTTTATTGTTTTCTTTCTAACATGTGTTCCCCTCCATCCACAAGCAAAGCTCAATTCTCACTTGGAAGCAGAGTATATAACCCAAGGTCACTATGTAAGTAAAGGGAGTGGATCAGAAATGGTTCTCACCTGAGTCAGTCCAAAAAGGAGCTATTTCTGCTAGCCCTGAGGGATGACAGGTTTAAGGCTGGAGCTGCCACATGCAGCCCAAAGATTACAGCAGTTGACTAAAAGCAGTCCTAAGTTCTGAATTCAATTGTATAGATCCTCAGTTTGGAGAGCCAAAAATTGTTTTTGATGTAAACCAGCTTTAAGTGTGGTTAGCAATAACTTGGTATTATGGGTTGTGTCTAGGTGTCCCCTCAAAGCCTCATGCAGTCAGTGGGGCTTTACAGAGGTGGCTGGCTCTACAGTGTGTGATGCTGGGATTAAGAGTGTGTGATTACTAAATTAGGCTGCTCATTGGTTTGGCATAGTTTCTGAGTGTGGATATGGGAAGGACCACTCTGGGTGTGAGTGCTACCCACCTTAAGGGCATGTAGCCTGGATAGAATATAAGGGGCAAAATGAGGTCTGCTGTTGCTGCCTGCTTCCTTGCTGCTTTGCTGCCTTCTTGCCTTCTGCCTGCCATGAACTGTTTCTCCTCTGTAAAGCCCTCTGCCATGCCACTGTGCCTTGGAGCCAGGCAACTATGGACTGAAACACCTCTACAAACTGAGCGAGATAAATAAACTTTTCCTCCTTTACCTTTGAGTGTTGGCTGTTTTGTCTCAGCAACAAGAAAAGTAACTAAGACACTTGGCTAAAAAGGAAACGTTAGCCTAGGATTTAGCTCAGTGGTTCCGCCGCCTGCCTCGTAAGCACAAGGTCCCGAGTTTGATCCCTGGTACCATCAATCAATCAATAAAAATGAGCTAGAAATCAGTTTTTTTGGTACCAGGGATTGAACTCAGGACCTTGTGCTTGCGAGGCAGGCGGCAGAACCACTGAGCTAAATCCCCGTCCCCCCAGCTCATCTTTAGAGAAAAGCACAAAGCCTAATATTCCCAATTACAGTGGTACCTCGGTTTATGACTACAATTTTGGGGAAGATGGCTCTTTTTGTGTTTGTGTGGTCAAGATGGCCACGGACATGTTTGTCACCCAATGCAGAAATCAGAAGTAAAATTTTATTGAACACTTTTATTTGCGAACCCAATTGTTTGCAAACAGAAGCATTCCTGAACCGAGGTATTACTATATATGGGCCTAGAGAATGGTTAAGAACAGACTTACAAGGTTAGATGTTAACTCCCAACAGTGAGACAGATTTCCAGTTACCTCTTCCAGTATTTACCACCGCTATTTAAGTATTATTATCCTTCAGCAGGTTAAGTGTCAAGCATGTAATGTTAATAAAGACTATTTTTAAAGTTCTAAAATTTACACTCCAACCAACCAGAAGCTTGACAAATTAAAAATGAGCACACAATAACTGCATTTAAAAAGACAAATTGATAATTTGACTTTGATAAGCTCTTCTTGAAAGTGCAAATGCAGCATTAAAATTAATCAGTACAATCCAAAAGAAATTACACAAAAAGACCACTGCCATTTAAAAAAATGCTTGAGATCTGTAGAAACTCAATAAACATTGCCTAGGCATCAAGGAAGATACAAGTCCAAACAAATGGTTACGTGTGTTTATTTTCAACTTTTAAAAAAGATATGTCGATCTATGTGCAAATTAGGCAAGAATCCTAGCACCAGGCAAGAAGCAGGATACCTTCTATATGTTGCAAATTCAGACACTTCCCCTTCTCTAGGAGTTATCTAATTACTTAAATGTACTCTTTGGGATTTCTAATTGACCACTGTTTTAAAAAAAAAACCTGTGCCATTAATACTGTGTACCTTCATTATGAGTTAAAACTATAACAAAAAGTGCTTCATAAGTTTTTATTGATGGCGTTTATCCCATGGTTTAACATGTTAATTATATTGTAATAAACATGGCTTTAATATTAAACATTTCCTTATTATCCAAAGTCACCACAGTCCATTTCAGTAAATATAAAAATATATGCTTAATACTTTGTACAATACTGGTTTTTGGTCCAAACAAAACTGGATCAGAAAAGCCAATAAATTCAACTTTTAAGAATCCCCAATTTTTTTTAAAGATTTCCAAATGGATTTAGGCAACTTTGAATAATGGGATTTATGTAATAAAATCTAAGACAAGACTAAACAACAAAAAAATGTCTAACACAAAATTAAAATTTCAAGTTCACAGATTTATGTTATGCCAAAAAGGTACAGAAACAAAATTATATTTACAGAAGTTGTATAATAAAATAATAAAAAAGGCAAGACAGGTGATAGAATGAAAATATAGAAATAGCATATAATTATTAAATGGAGAATGAACTAGATCTAACAAGTCCTTAGCATGGACCAATTCTTTGATCAGGCTTTCTCTATCAGAAAATCTTAGCGCACAATACACCCAACTCACTCACTTCACACATATACCAGCACAAACTCAGCATAGAAACCATTCATTTCAATGTCCTCTAATCTATACAGAATTCTAATCTATACAGAACTCCCCAGATATAATTACAATTTCAATGCGTTCCAGAAATTCTTATCAATGCACATAGTGGTGCAGACAAAGAAGTTCTATACAAAGCCATTCACCGTGCAGGCTCTATTCCTGGGCACAGCCAAACTATGCCAAACCAGTGAATAATGTGCTGGATCATGTTTTTGCTGAAGAATCAGTCACCAGTCTAGCTATTATTTTTTTTAAAAGGGACTATAAGAGATGGGAGAAGGGATTCCATAAAGAGAGAGAAGGAAAATTCCAAAATTAAAGAAGTTCTTAGGCAGATCTGACTTCAGATAAGTCCAGCATGTAGTACAATCCAGTATGTAAATAATGGGCACCAGCTGTCAAAACTTGTGTATAACACCATTATGACCTTTATTTTCTGCGTCTAACAGCAGTCTTTATCTTGCGACCAGAAACTGAAGTTCCAGAAGAAGAGAACATATTTTTCCCATTTGACCTGTAAAAAAATAAAAACTTTATACTATTACATGATGCTCCTGGCAAAACTTCAGAATAATAGTTTTATTAAATATGAATGGCAATAAGGGGGAGGAAGACAGGAAAAGGTACTGTTAAACACATTTTCTGCTATTCGTGACACAAACACATTACTGCTTTTTTCCTCAGGCTATAATATAATCTTCTGAACTTAATAAAGCGAATTCATGTTGGCAAATGGAGAATAAATGTAATTTTACCAAACAACACTGCATCTTGAGGACGTTTAGAAAATGAAACACATATAAGCACACACCAATGTAAAACTCACATTTTAACAAAACATTCTCTTACCCTACTGTAAATGCTGCTGACGACTGGCTAAAGGGAAAGCTCCCTGAGCCTGAAGGCTGGGCTGAAGCTGCAGGTATACTGGGATTTGCACCAAATGTGAACACTCCTGATGGATTATTGTTTGTGAAGTTGAAATTGGTAGTGCTGCTGCCAAATTGGAAAACCGAACCTACAACAGTTGAAGCAGAAATACTTCATTAATGAACAATGATTCTTACTCCTGCATATAAAAATGTAAGAGGTTATGATCTCTTGTCACTTAATCTAAAGAAAACTAAAATACTTTCTGTTGACACAAAGTACGTACTTGACACCTCCAACAAGTGACAATTTACTCATGATCAAGGGAAAAAGGGCAGAGTGAATACCTGGTTAAACACAGCAGAACCAAGGGGCCAGGGATTTATTAGCTCAGTGGTTTCACCACCTGCTGCGCAAGCACAAGGACCTGAGTTCAATCCCCGGTACAAAAAAAAGAGAGCAGAACCAACAAACATTTACCTCCATCTTCTTTGAAAAGTGCATTAAAATAACAGTAAAGAAAAAAATTTTTTCTTTTAACAAAGATGAGGAAGAAGAGACAGCAGCAACAAAAGTCCAGAAGCTGGAAGGCTGAGTGGAGGTAGCTGAACACTAAACTAGTAGCAGGGAAAACACAGAAACAATTCCATTTACACTAAACTATCCACAAGGTTTAGGTGCCAGAAACTTCTGGAAGTGAGAATGAAGGTGGTACTACAAAAAAAAGGATGGTAGAATATCTGTTTTTTAAAAGCAGATACACAGATCAATCCCTTCCCCAACACCAAACAAGAAAAAGTTTAAAATTCTAGAGCCGTCACCAAACAGGGGGCACCAAGCATAGTTAATGTCAAGAACATCGTGTTGAAAACAAGGATTAAGACGACATTGATACACCGCATACTGAGAACTCCTGCTGTCCTCCCTGGAAGCATCTTCTCTGGGGAGTTTGACAGACTATGCGAAAAGACCTAAAGGTATTAACCTCTAGGTTTTCCCAAATAAAATAAAGCTACATAAACCAGATAAACTGACAATAAAATTAAAGATCCATCAGCCTTATCAATATACCAGGGATTTTTAAGTGGTGTTGAGATGTTCTCAACTCACAAGCCAAGGAGAGAACAAGACATTTGAGGATGGACATTTTATGAGAAATATAGACAACAAAACAGTAGTAGAATACAGCAAACTGAAGGAAATTGAGCAAGGAAGCAAAATTTAAGAAAAATAAGTCATAACATCTTAAGACATCACAGATAACACTATATCCATGAAAACAAGCAGAGAAATATAAAATATAAAAAATTTTTAAAAAGGGGTGGGGGAAGCAAGTTAGAATGAGGGGAAAAATCCAGGAAAATGTGCAGAAGAGTGCTGCATTCCCTACACAATCAAGGCATGCCTGGGTATGTCAGAACAGTGAAAGTTTACAGAAAAAAATACAAAATTCTAATTAGATCCCAGCAAGCAGAAATAAGTGTAGATGCAAACAAGAAAGACTTCAAGAGCAACTCTGGAAGTTGCAAAGTACAAAATGGAGAAATACCTTCAAAATTATGAAAATAATTTTTGGTCTATTTCTGTGTTCAGTTAAAGTTTTACCAAACATACAGACAGAATGAAGATCCTTCCAGCAATGCAAGGCCTCAACATTTTCTTCTCTGAAGCCTTCAGAAATCACTAGAAGATGTGCTCTACTAATAGGAATAAAAAACAAGACATGGTACCAGAAGGAAAAGTTTCCTATCCGAAGCTAAAAGGAACCCCCCCAAGATGGTGATAAGAGAACACCCAAACCATAGGTAAGCAGCAGGCCTTTAAAAAGTCTAGTGGAAGAAACAGGTTAAAAAATTCTGGAAAAGTTTTCCCATATACTAAAAAAACAGCCAATGTGTTTAAAAATACTGAAAAGAAAAAAAATATTGAAAAGACAAATATTTATACAGTTGGAAGAGATAAAATCTCAACTAATGGTAAGCACAAAGAAAATGTTAAACATCACTGATGTTAGGCAAACAAAATTTTGCATAGGAAAGAAAGATCACAGGACACTATACAATTTATCTACAGTGTCTGCATAATTAGAATACTGACCTAACCAGTATCTCTGTATTAGATGGACAGAAGTAAATATCACCTACATTTTAAAACTCTACACTGGGCTGGGAATTTAGCTAAGGGAATTTAGGTGCCGTCGCCACCTCACAAGCACAAGGTCTCAAGTTCGATCCCCAATACCATTAAAAAAAAAAGACCTGACTAAAACAGTTAACGTGTTACAAAACAAAAATTTTATACATATATTGTCTGACAAAGTACTAATACCAGAATACATAAAGGACCTTTACAAATCAATAAGCAGAAGCCAAACAACAGGAAGATACCTAAAAAAGAATTCACACAAAAAAAGAAATCACATCATCTAAATGTAAGAACTCTCATACATGGTGGCAGGATACAATTTGGCACAATTTGTCAGAGAAAGTGTGTATTAACTTCTAAAGTGTATTGAGACAATTTTTTAATTTGGTGACCCCTTTCCATAAAAGTATCCATATGTGTTCCAAGATCATATCCAAGGCAGCATTTCTTAACAACTAACAACAACTCAAACACCCAACAGTAAATGGATGAACTCTGATATATACATACAATATGATCCAGTCTACAGCAATGACAGTGAACAACTATATCCAGTAATATAGATGAACATTATAAATCTAAGATAGAGGGAAAGAAGAATCAAAAGATCGATACAGTATGATTCCATCTATGTAGGCAAAAATCAGGCAAGACTATATTTTCTAGAGATACATGTATCAGGAAAACCAAAGAACAGTGATTGCCGTGATTGCCATCAAAGACAAGGGGGCCAGGATTTAGCTCAGTGGTGCCGCCGCCTGCCTCCCAAGTGCAAGGTCCCAAGTTTGATCCCTAATACCAAAAAAAAAAAAAAAAAAGACAAGACAGTGGTCACCATTAGAAGGAAAAAAGAAGAGAGGAATGTGATCAAAATGGGTTCCACCAAGGGATTTTTGGTGGGTGGTTGTTGCACAAGTGTTCACTTAACATTATACCTGTCAGGTATATTGTACCCCCTTTTCTAATTTGAGGGTGTATTTCACAATTAGAAAACTATCAAACAATGCACAATTGATGAGATAAATTATTAAAATACGTATGTTAGTCATAATTAAATCGTGGGAACCTCTGGTTAAATATTCAAGTCAAGTAAAAAGACCATATCATTATCAATGTCATGAGACAACTCGGCAGGCCTATCCTACATAAGCACCAGAACTGGGGTATAACTTCAGAAGTAAATGAAATCATAAACAGGATCAGAAAGGGCTGGGGATTTAGCTTAGTGGTTCTGCTCCCTGCCTCGCAAGCGCAAGGACCCGAGTTTGATCCCTGTGCCAAAAAAAAAAAAAGAATAAACAGGATCAGAAAATACAATGCAAATGTAGACTAGAGGGCCCCAAATGCAGCATTCAAAAGAAATAGGACTGAATAAATCCCATACCTATGTCAAGGAAAAACACCTTAAAATTACAATTGTGAGAAATTTGGGAATGCTGTTCATAGGTAAATAAAAATAGACACCTCTATCCTGGTACAAAACATTTACCCTGAGGGCCTGTGGGCATCATGGAAGAGGGGAGTATCATGGGGGAGGGAGGTAACAATGCCCATACCATACTTTTAAAAGTATACCATACTTAATGAAAATATTTACTTTAGCATAATGGTAGCCAGCTGTGCATCTCAGCAGCTATGCAGGAGGAATTCAGGAAATGACCTTTGTCTTCACCTACTTGGTAGATAGCAAGGTGTACGTGCATGTATCAAAGTAGCAACAGGTGAGTTTTACCCACATTACACGCTGTTACATTTTTGTGTATTTATAATTTGTTTTATTAAATGTTTTCTTTTGATTTTTCTTGGAGAATCAGCCCATTTGAGTACAATGTCACATGAAAATCCACTTTTACAACTTTAGGAAGAAGCTGAAAGTGAGTCACCAGGTTGACTGGTCTACCGATGACAACCTGGATCATGTAAACCAAAGAAGTTGTGACAGTGAGACAGAGCAAGATATGACAGAGAAGTACAGAATGAAGGCCTTGATTCAGATAAGAAAACAGTAATGTAAATAAATATTTGACTAGTCAAAATGCTACTAAATGGTCATATATACCTGAATGATCCAACATTAGAACTAGGTCAGGAAATGTTACTAGGTTCTTGCCAGGGGTGAAACCTTTTGTACAGAATGCCCAACAGTGAGATTCAGTGTTGAAAACTATAACAAACAACATGCTACAAGATGTTCTGAAATATATTAATAATGAAATACAAGTAAAATGTTCTCTATGTACCAACAGTAATATACAAAAATACATTTATCATGACACCTCACTATCTGAACTAAAAGCCTTCATAGAAGGACTTTATATTCTAATCAGAATCTAAAGGATTTATGGAGAAGTGACAGATGTAGTGTTGAGATTTTTAGAACAATAATGACACTCAACAGATTTGATTTTCTTCAAAATTGCCTACGTTTTGACAACAAAAATTCTTGCCAATAAAGAAAAAAATCCAACAATTTACCTATTTGCTCATTTTTGAGAGCTTTATTTCAAACTGTCAAGCAATTTATACACCATCCAAATAGATGTCAATTGATGAACAATTTGCATCATTTTGTGGTCATTGTAGCTTTTGGCAATATACACCAAGTAAACCTTCCAAATATGGCATAAAAATATATGCCCTGGTAGATGCGAAGACATTTTACACCTTGAATTTAGAAATTTATCCTGGAACTCAGACACTAGGCCTTTATTCATGCGGTAATAAACCAAAGGATGTTGTGAACAAACTTGTTGCACCTATTTCAAAAAGTAACCCAAGGGCCAGGGAATGATGGTGCCCCACCTGCTTGGCAAGTGCAAGGTCCTGAGTTTGATTCCCAGGTACGGTGTGGGGGGGACCCCAAAATGTTACATTCAACAAGTGGTTCACTAGTTACTCCCTGATGTTACATTTACTAAAAGAAAAACACTAGTTGATCACCACAGGACCTATTCCTAAGAAAAAATGTTTCAAGTTCACAACAGAGAAATGTATAGTATAATATATTTCAGAAAGACATAACACTGGCCTCCTATATGGCAAAGAAAAACAAAGTAGTATTGATACTATCAACATTATACATGTTGATGAGACTGATAGTGAAGCCAGGCATGGTGCACACCTGTAATCTCAACATTCAGGAGGCTGAGGCAGGAGAATCTTGTGGGTTCTAGGTCAGCCTGTGCTACAGAGTTTAAGGATAACCTGGACTACATAGTGAGACTCTGTCTCAAAAAAAAAAAAGAAAAGACTAATAGTAAATCCTCAACACAAATGAAGGCAGAAATGGCCACATTTTACAACAAAACGAAAGACAAAATAGATGCTGTTAATGAGTTATACAGCACTATGATGTCACTCACAACACAAAGCACTGGCCAATGGTTGTTTTACTCAATCCTAAACCTGTCAGACATAAACAGTTTCGTGGTTTACACAGAAAGTAACAAGCACAAAATATCACAAAGAAATTTTCTTAAGAGGATTGAGACTAGAATTGTTAACTGATCAATTACAACAGAGAAGAACACTATGTATCTGCCCAAAGAACTCTGCAATAGAATTCTGGAGCAGACCGGTGAACGGACAGGTGAAATGTCGCAAATGTTGCAAGAACCTCCCAAGAAAACAGGAGGCCCAAGCAAGATGTCAATTAAGTCCTACCAAAGAAGACACATAGGAAAACAAAGCACATGTGCTATCAGCGTAAGTGGTACTTGTGTATGGAACATGCTGTTTCACATGTGTGAAAACTGCCTTAGGTGTGATGATAAAGTAAAGAGTATTTTTGTGGGAGAGCTTTATTTGTATTTTAATTGTTGTTCACATAGGAATGTTTTCTTTTTTAGATTTAGTGAGCAAACAGTTGTTGTAGAAAATGTTCATGTTTATTCTAAACACTATATATTTGATATTTTATTGATATTTCATTTTCCCAAGTGCACACTGTGTAACAGGAAGCTCTTGACAAGAGAGGAAGACAAGAGAGGTGACAAGTACAACCCTCCCAAAAAGATAGGAAAGCAAAACATACATGCTGTCAGTGTAAGTAAGCAAGACTTGTATATGGAACATGCTGTTGTAGTGTGAAGACTGCCTTAGGTGTGATGACTGAAGCAAAGATTATTTCTGTGGCAGTTTTGTTTGTATTTTCATTGTAGTTCACGTAGGAATTTATTTCTGTTGTCATTTTTTAGATTTTGGGGCAAGTAAACAGTGGTATTGGAAGTGTTGATGTTTATTCTGAACATTCATCACGTATTAAAAATTTAATATTTTATTGATATTTTATTTTCCTGTTAAGTACAGTTTAATATAATAAAACTCATAAAATTAAAATAATACATCAAAAGAAATACCCTTAAAAAAAAATGGCACTATGCAGCCCCCATAATGCACCTTTCAAAAATTTTACCATGATGCCCACATTCACATGATTTCAAAGTTCAGAGGAAAACACTATTTTTAAGACACCCATAATCTAAGAGATACAAACTACATCACTACAAACTTACTGGAATTAGGAGTTGTTCCAGAGCCAAATGTAGACTGACTAGGCTGCTGTCCAAACACAGGAGGCTGGCTGCTGCTTGATACTGTTCCAAAAGTGGGTGGTACAGGCTGGGAACCAGCAGAAAACAATGCTGTTGATGATGATATAGATCCAAAGCTTGGGGGATTAGGCTGACTGGCACCTTGACTTTGTCCAAATGTTGGGGTCTGGTTAGCACCAAATGCTGGACTAGCAGATGGTGCTGGAGGTCCAGGGCCAAATATGAAGGAGGATCCTGGAGACCCAAAGAAATATTTACATTACCATGATGGTAACAGTACAGTAAGCTTTAAGAAATTTCTATAAACCCACAAGTAAATTTCAGGCTTTTTTTTTTTTTTTAAAAGAATCTTACCTTGATCAAGACAAGTTTCAAATAATGACTATGAATACAACTTTACAATTATTTGATAAAACATACAGAATCCATATAAACAAAAGGTTCAATTAACACAAGTCACCACCTTCCCAATTGAAAATTTTTTCTTTTCTGGTGCAGGGCCTCACATGTGCTAAGCAAGTGCTCTACCACTGAGCTATATATATCCCCAGACCTCAGCCAGTAATTCTGACATACAAAAATAATCACTCCAAGTTATATGTATGTACTATATAACAAGGACTGATATCTAAAAAAACAACCACAGTGTCTAGTTAATTACAACCTCACATCTCAAAATGAAAAGTTAGAAGAGCCTAAGTTTCAAGCCCAACCTAGGCAAGTTAGCAAGACCCTATCTCAAAAAATAAAAAAATAAAAAGGGATAAGGATATAGCTCAGTGTTAAATCTCTAGGTTCAATCCCCAGTACAACAGATTAAAACGAAACAAAACTTTACACATTTATATTAAAGTCAATCCAACTATAACATTTTTTTCTATTGGAAATGTACCTGCAGAGCTAGATGTAGTTGTTGCTCCAAAGCTGAAACCAGAGGTTGCAGTACTATTACTGCTGGCTCCTGGTCCAAAGACAAACTGGTTGACAGCTGTACCTGTACTGGATGTGGTTGCTGGTTTGCTATCCTGAGAAAATAGCAACGACTGAGATGTACTGGATTCTGCAGAGTTACCAAAGGCAGAGCTGGTCACAGGATTGCTGGCCTGTCCAAACACAAAGGTACCCACAGGTGTATTGGAGGAGGAAGTGGAACTACCAAAAATGCCACCACCAGCTGAAGTGGCTGGTGCACTGGAACTAGAGGAACTGTTGTTCAAAAAACTAAAAACTGGCTTTGCTGTACCTTGATCTGCAAGACAGAAAATGAAGAAACATAAATCCATAAGACAAATCATCACAGTACTTTTTTCTACATTAGGAATCTAAGAATTCATTAAAAAACAATGTTAAACTTTGATAGATTTATTCATCAAATGAATACCTCTTACTACAATCTGATAAGAATAATCAACTCTTCTTTTATGGCCTATAGATTTTGTCTTTCACAGAAAGGCCTTCAGCATTCAGATTTTTTAAAACTGTCCCTCAAATCCATATCTAACTTGATACAATGTTTGGATAACAAATTCAGATAGTGGAAGATAGTTGTCACTGGTGCATTTATGTCACAACAAATGCAGCAGTATCACAACTTTGACTTATTCAAATAGGTAGCCAATTTTCCCCTAGTAGTAATGTATCCTTTGTTAATAATGTGCAGTTTCCATCTTTCTGACACATCTTAACATACATGTATTTGTTTTCTGTGGTGTCACTATTATTATACTGTTTTAATTAACAACTTTATAATCTGGTTTGCTATTAGAAGAACAAATCTGCTTATGTGCCTGCCCTTCTCCCCAAATTTTCCTGGGTATTTTCCCTTCCATGTACATTTTAGAACCAGCTTAGCTCGTCAAGCTAAACAAAAATTCCTCTAAGAACTGAACTGTGTCAACTAGTGGGTCACTTCCATTTTTAAGACCACAGTCTATATAGAATATTTCTGTCTTTTTAAAATATTTTTGCTACACTAGTCTCTTCTTCTAAAAACTGCTATTTCAGTGGAACTTGTGAGCTTTTGTCAGTATCTCTATATTTCTGCAGTGTTCTGGGAAACTCTAGTTCACTAATCTAATTATCAGCTATGCTATTCTCAATACTCAATATACAGAACAGTTTTTATTTCAACAGCCAGGCATTAACTTAAGAATGTTATTTTTCCTTCAGGATTTCAGTTTTCAAAATCACCACTATTTTCTCAGGGCTTAATTATACTTGTCTATGTTCCTTAAGTGATTTCCAACTGGTTATCTGTAATTATTTATAAATAAAAGCTTTTACATAAAAATTCTGTTAGATAATATTGTGCATTTATGAATCCCTATTTTCCCAGATAGTACAGTATGAGCCAATTCTGATTACAAAAAGCCCAAAGAGAAGGCCCAAGAAGAAAGAAGAATGGCATATATCAATGTGCACTATTGTGAGCTTTCCATTTGAGCTGTTGTTTCTGAAAACTAGATCTGTAGGTAATTTCATCAGAATCAGGAGGGTGAGGAGAAAAGTAAAAATCTTCAGCTCCTTCCCCAAGAGTTCCATAATCAGTACTCTCAACTATGTCCTATATAAACCACTCTTTGACTTCCTGTTCTTACTGAGCTATCAAAGGCACCTTACAATAAAATTTTAATATTTACCAGATGTGGTACTGGTTTGAGCTCCAAAAGTGAAAGTGGCCTTTGTTGGCTGCTCAGATTCCTTCTCAGATGGTTTTGCCACACTGAAACTAAACACTGACTGTGTAGAACTCTCATCTTTGGTTTGCTCTGACTTCCCAAAGGAAAATACTGGTGGACATTTTGGCTCTTCATCATTGTCAGCTTTCTTCCCAAAAGCCAGAGACGTAGAAGTGACAGTCTCTTTCTGCTTTTCTTCTGTCCTTCCCAAACCAAACATTGAGGCAGATGACAGAGGGGCAGTTTCCATGTTGCCAAAAGTGAACCCTCCCTTGGCAGCAGATACTTCTTCTTTTTTTGCTTCTGTTGTCTTGCATGTGAAAGGAGCCACTGAGACACTCTTGGTTTCTATGGTTCCAAAGCTGAAGCTGGTCTTGTTCTCAGAGGTCACTGTGGTATCAGTAGCAGCAGGGACAGGGTTAATAATATCAGTACCAAAGCTAAAGCCTGCAGAAGAAGATTTAGGTGGTTCCTCTTTCTTTTCTTGCTGCCCAGGATTAGACACACCAAACTGAAATGGAGCTAAAGAAGTTGGGTTGCTTAAACCAGAAGAAAGTCCAAACTTAAAACTATTATCATTCTTACTGTCTTTTTTAACTTCTTCAGTTTTAGAATCAGATGAAACTCCAAATTTGAAATCTGCAGTTGGTTTAGAAAATTTAAAGCCTTCAGTCACGGGGTTTACAGACCCAGAGTCAGATGATACACCTATTTTGAATACTCCCTGATCTCCAAATTTAAAAGTTCCAGTGTTTGCTAAAGTCTGAGAAGGCCCAGATGATGATGCTGGAATACCAAATTTGAAGGATAAGGGTGGTGGATCTGAAGATGAGGAAGATGTGCCAAACCCTTCAAATATATAAAAGATACCACAAAAACTGAGTTAATGTGCTTATCCCTCAAATAAAATGTTACGTCTTTTAAAGCCAAAGTGAAATAGGAACAACTGTGAAAGGGTCTACTTTGAAGAGTATTATCAACAGCAATAAATATGAACCAAGTTGACCAATATGCACTACAAGATTTATACTTCAACCTTTACCAACTATACAAACCTGCCACTTCCTATCACACTGGCTGACAGAGTTTGATAAATTTTGCATTGATGACAGTAAGAGTAAGCACTTCCATATATTGTATATGGATGTATAAATTAGTGCAATAATGTGGGGAAAAATTTGTCAATACTTATCAAAAGCCAGAATCACATATACCCTTTGACCCAGAAATAATCAGAAATGCAAAATGCCATGTATAATCTAGGCAGAAAGGGAGTGTGATATACAACTGTTTCTAACAAAGCAGAAAATCAGAATATGATTTGCTTAGGAAGGGCATTAAAAAAACACTGGAAGATTTATAAGAAATTAGTCATAGCTACTCTTTCAGAGGGGGAAAAAAGGTGGAAAATGAGCCAATGGGGACAAGAGATGTATGATTCATTATGAACTTTTACCACAATGTCTTGATTTTTTAAATTTTGTATCATTTACTCAAGCATTAAAAAATGTTAGTATCAAGAAAACAGAAAACAGTACATGATCTGAAGCTATATTTATAAAGGAAAACAATATCATACTGACAAGATCAAAATTTTGGTTTCATTGGCTCAAAACATGAACCATTAAAAAGCAGCAAGATTTACTCGAACACATAACAGACACAACAGTCAAGCTTTTTATAAACCTTCATCCTCAAATTTCCTCTTTTAATGATTACTCACCCACCCCTTTTCCTAAAGAGAAATTAGCTGAAAAATTACATTGGAATCTGAGGAGCAAGTGGCTATATACATGGCCTCTAAAATATTTTAAACAATTCTAGATAGAACACTAAAACTAAAAGTGTCAAAGACAAGAATTAACCTATTATTAGTACTGCCTCAAGGGCTCTCTACACATATTTAAAGGATGGTGGCTCCTACACCACAGGAAGGGAATATGGGAAAGAGATGGCAGTGAGGCAACAGCTACAGAGCGAGTCCAAATGGATCACAGTATAGGGATCTTCCCAGACACCCAGATGTAGCAGTTTTCAAGTGCCAGTTGCATTCCATTAAGTCATCCACCTAATTCAGTGGGCTGCCATCATTCTTCTTTTAAAATGAAATGGAAACACTAGGACACTTCATATATATCAGAGATACTATTTTGCAAAACTCTATTTCAATCATATAGGCCAAAAATATAAAACTTTTAGTTTGCAGTCAAAAATTGGCTTCCAGATAGCTTAGCATTAATTACTTTGAGAGGTTCTCCCAATATATTTACATGGTAAAATATTAAAGATTAAAATTAATCTTAAAGATTAAAATATTAGAGAGAAAGAGTTCACTTTCTGGGATATATCCTGGGAAACCAAAGCCCAAGCTAGATTACTTTAAATAAGAGAATAACCTAAAAGCTCTCTGAAACTCAAGAACACAAGAAAGTTCTCCACTCAGGCAGGAAAGACACCGCACTGGTGACAGGCAGCTTTCTGACTTTATAATCAAGAGATACACATGAACTGTACGAGTTAAGAAAAATCTCATTTTACATCAATTTTCAACAGAGAATGAGTAACTAAAAATCTAAGGCTATTTGCAAATATTTCTTTTCTTTTCTTTTTTTTTTTTTGGTACCAGGGATAGAACTCGGGACCTGACGCTTGTGAGGCAGGTGCTGGAACCACTCAGCTAAATCCCCGGCCCTAAATATTTCATTTTAAAAGGGCCTTATACATAGGCATCTTACCATCACCTTACCCTTAAACTCAGACTTTGTGCCTGGCTTTGCACTTTCACACGCCACACACTTGGCAGAGTCTGCTTGATTCTGCACTAGGCACACTTCACAGTCCCAGCTTCCCTCAGGCTTTTTGAACTTGTCCAATCCTAGAGAACTCCCAGAAGACACAGAGATGGGTACAGTGCTGCTACTAGAAGCAGGGACTGAGGTTCCTAAAAGATCATGAAGAAAATCATTAAAACTTTTAATTTTCATTATATCAGCATCTTAATGATAACACTAAGTTTAAGTATTTGATTTTAACGACTTCCTATTAAGACACATAACATACCAGAAATGTAAGCATTACTTGTTAAAAACAGGATAGACCACTCAGATTTCTTTTAACCTTATAAAATGAGCAGCTTGCTCAAACACTGCTCAATGGTGAGTGAGCTCCCTCTTAATCTCATATTGAAATGGCTGTGGTTTAATAAAATAAAAACATGCTCAAATTAGGAGCTCAAAGACTAAATTGTTCTTAAGAATCCAAAAGTTCTTTAAACTGCTCAGCACTCTAATACTTGAGATGTAATCTGAAGGCAATATGCTAACACATAAAATGCATAGCTATATACCATATTAATTTCAAGATTTCAAAGCACATTTTACTTCTGCATAGAAGTATTCTAGTATTCATTTCACAATGAAACCATAGACTTACTATGTTCACAATGTGCCTGTTATATAGTAGCCATTTAACAAACATTAGACACCGTAGTATAGCTGGGAGATACAAAGATTAATAAAAAAAGTTTAATTTTCAAGGTGCTCATGGTCTGAAACAAAAATAAAACATGAATGCATCATCACCAACTGATATATAATCTAAAACAAACGTGCAAAGAAGGGTAAGAGACATGAGAAATATTTAGAGGCGATAAATTTTTAAGCAGAACCAGCTTATTTGTGGGTACAGGTGACAGCAAGGGCAGCTCAGCAAGGCACAAATATGAAGACGTAAGTGTGGGGAGTGGAGCCATTTGTCCTAGTAACCATACTTCTCTAAACAGTATCCAACTGTTGTCATTTCTCCCATAGTTATCTGAACCACCTCAGCATTTTGCAGGTTCTCCTGTATCTTACAAACAAAATTGCTTCCTGAGGCTATCTGGTCCACCGTCCTCACGAGCTCTCATTGTAACAGTTCTAATCTGTATCTGCAACCCACTGAGCTCCATCACTATAGTCTGTCTATTCCAGTAGTTACTTGGTTAATTTAGCTAGGTGGCTCCTCATTCCTTGCAACATTTCTCTAATTTATTTCAATCTCCTCTTCTGACCCTTTTTCTACTCTGGTTCAAGTCCCCCTCAACTCCTGCTTGAATAGTAGCCTTCTTATTGAAACCTCTGGCCTTATTCCTTTGTCAGAGGCAACTAGTGCCATCTAAATTTTATCTACTCTGGTTGTTCCTTTAAAAGATTAGCTGTGGAAATTTTATTCTTGACAGTTGCTTAAGTTTGTAGAGTTTGGCTTCAGTCTGTCTTTACTCCACTCACTGCTACTCCCATAACTTCCAATATCAAAATATGTGATAATGACTCCTAAATCTGTTATCTCTGGCCCTGATTAGAGTCCATGGTCCAAATCAGTGTATGCAATGGCCTCACATATTATCTGGCTGTCAACTCCAGCAGCCTGAAATTAACACATGTTCAACTGTACATGATTCTGTGCCCCCTTCCATTTGATTCCATAAGGACCCATCATTGCTGCCTACGCTTCTCACAGGACTCCCTTAATTGCCCTACAACTTGGTTACCTTCAATGCCCTTCTCAAAAAAGCCACCAGTGACATAAATTTGATCATTCTGTTGCTGAAAATGATTAAAAGACAAAGCTCACGTTCTTTAATACCTATATGAGACTTCTTTGTGTTAATTTAGAATTAATTTCAATTTCCTGCATGCAGAGGGTATCCTTTTTAAATGAGAAGGTGGTGGCAGATGGGAAGAAAAGAGATTTCAGAATAAAATGGCCGGTAAGAATTAGAAATACAAAACCGCAGTGTGACTTACAAATGAATTAAAAACTGATGTAAATCCTTCAGTAATTCTTCCAACTCTGAACAACTAACAGGAAAAACTCAAGACTTGTCTCCATTTTTCTAGCTAAGTTAGAATTCATAAATGAATTCAGTTATTTCCTATCATTGCAATATCCATGACATGTGGCTATGGTATCACCATTAATATTCAGCTACAGCATTTTCATAAAACACTACTGTCTCTCCCTTAAAGAAACCTGCCCTGCAAATGACAACTATACTTATTTCTACATAAGAGAAAAATGACAATACCATTTTATTCTACATCAAGGTCTGAGAAAGACCATCTCATTCTGAGAGCTTTCAGTATCTACATTAGTCAATCCTGAAAAGTACAGAGAGTAAGAAGTTTCTAATGCATTTTTAAAAAGAAGTCAGAGGGGCTGGGGATTTAGCTCAGTGGTTTCGCCACCTGCTGCACAAGTACAACGACCCGGGTTTGAATCCTGGTACCAATAAATAAATAAATTAAATAAATAAATAAATAAATAAATGTCAGAATATACACTAGACTAGTTAACATACCAGTTAACCTATCCTAAGTAAACATAAGATCTAGCCACAAGCAAGTCAGTTTAACTTCAAGATGGTTTTAAATATTATGAAGAAATATTCATCCTGAACCATTACAAATACTAAGACTGTTTTTAACTGTTTTACAGAATTATAATGTTCTACACTTAAGTAATGAGCAAAATAATTCGAACATAGCTATAAATATACCTGCTTTCTCAGACATACAGGCCACACATTTGTTGTCTTCTGCACTGTTAAAAACACAGCATACTGGACATTCCCAAGATCCCACAGGCCTTTTGAAGTTATCTCCAAATCCTAAGGTACCAGAGGTAACAGTGCAGCTAGAAGATGAAGCAGTCGTAGTTACAGCATTTTCTGAAACCACTGTCAATGTCAGGGGTCGCTTCACACCAGTTCCAGGTTTCGGGGTTTCACAGGCCACACATTTCATTGCTTCAGGTTTATTTTGCACTAAGCAGGTATCACAATCCCAAGATCCTATTGCCGGTTTAAACTTGTCTCCAAAGCCTGTTCCTGATCCAGAAAGAACTGCTTTGCCACTTTTGCTTGGTGTCCCAGTTTCAGTCTGTTTGGCAGTTTCTCCTGGTGGCAATTTTGTTGCTTGACAGGCTACACACTTCTTGTCTGTAACACTGTTCTGGAGCAGACATGTATCACACTGCCAGGATGAGCTAGCTTTCAATCTTTCCCCAAACCCAACTCCACCAGAAGAAAAAGTACTTATCGCTGGTCTTGTATAAACTTCAGGGCTTGTCATAGTAGGCTGAGCAGCAACAGAATCTACTTTTGGTGAGGTGAAACCTATGTTGGGGTAGAGGTGAGGAGAAAGACAGGGGTTTTCTAATCAAAGCATTAATTGCAATTACTGAAAGAAAACATATTTACCTTATTGCAGGGTTATACAATCCAAGATGGACATCTTCTAAGTTGTTTTTCTCCCGTGCAATTACATTAAAGGTATAACTAGTAAGTCACAGACACAGTTAAAATTCTACAAAAGATGTGCCTTCTCCCTCTCAGAATTTGTAGTCTGATACTCTCAACTGAACTTACTGATTTTCACTACTGTCATTCACATTTTACTATACTGTGCTTTCCTGTAGTGAACTACAACATTGTCAAAGCCTTCCTCCCACACCTGTTATTCCCACGGCTATACCAAATGACTTCAATATTTATCATCTTTCAAGTCATAACCCAGTGTTATAAAAGCCTCTAACTTTGATAAAACTAGCTGAGCTGAAGAGGCATAATTATTTGACAGATGTAATCCAAAGTAGAACAGGGTGGTTAAAATTGTTTTTAACTATACTAAACTCACATAGGCTTTAAATTTGTATGGTTCAATGACAAATCCCAACAAAGGTATACCAAACCTTCCGTAAGACCCAGAAATATCAAAATGATTTAAGACCTAGTCTATCCTCATGGAACAACTTCTTATGCTACTCAAATGTATGTTTATACAAAGTTCCCAAGCAGTAACTTGAACACAATGGCCTCAAATAGCAACCCAACATAATCTCAAATATCTTTCACACTCTAAGCATATCTATTTTCTAACAAAATGAAGATGTATTTAAATAATTAAGGGACTCACACAGAACAAGGGAGGGTATTTTTTTTTTAAACTACGGCCTTCCCACTGAGCTATATTCCCATCCCTTTTTATTTTTTTAATATAGGTTCTCACCGGGTCACTACATTATATAGGCTGCACTCAAATTTGCAACCTTCCTGGCTCAGCCTCCCAGAGTGCTGTGATTGTAGGTATTTGTTACCACACCCAACTATGGTGAGGGGGAATCTTTGTGCTACCCAAACTGCTATTCAATTAATTCACTGAAGCTATACTTTATTCACAGAAATGACTTAATTCTTTACCTGGGACCAACTAACTCATTTTACACACACCAACACTATCAGTGATCTGCTTCTCCAGCTCTAAGCACTAAAAGAAAAAGTATAGATATTGTTATAGGTTTTCTAGTGATATCAAGAAGTAATGTAGAGTCGGGTATTTAGCTCAGTGGTTCCCCCACCTGCCTTGCAAGTGCAAGGCCCCAAGTTCGATCCCCAGTACCAAAAAAAAAAAAAAAAAAAAAAAAAAAGTAATCTAGCTGAGAGCTACTTTTAGGATAAGGGCAGAAAGATTCCACATACTCCAGTTACTAGCAGTGGTCAAGAATGTATAATTTGGCAAATTTTTCAAAGTGATCATCTCAGGCATTATAGACTTCTTCCATTTTGTCACATTTTCCTAATTTGGCCAGGCATACAGTAGTGCAGACCTGTAATCCCAAATACTTGAGAGGATCAGATACGAAAATCCATAGATGGAGGTCAGTCTAGGCAACTTAAGTTACACTCTGTCTCAAAGAATAAAGGGTTGAGGATGCAGCTGAATGGTAGAGACCCTCTAGGTTCAATCCCCAGGACTACTAAAAAGAAAGTTAAAAGCAGACAGGATTATACATGCCAAGTGTGACCCTAACTTGCTAAATATATGTATAAAATAAAACTACACACATGAGGCATGGTTAATTCTAGTACAAGATTTCTGGAATTCCTATAAATGCATAAAACTGCCCAAATTACTTCATTCCTGAGGCAGCATACACCATTTAAGAAAAGGAAAAGATGGACCAAATAACCTAACTCTCCTAAATTTTTTTTTTTGGGGGGGGAACTGGGGATTGAACTCAGAACCTTGCGCTTGCAAGGCAGGCAGCGGAACCACTGAACTAAATCTCCGGCCCCCTAAATCTTATTGCAGAAGCCAACCTTACTTTTATAAAAGTATCCCATTATACATGCACACATCTGCTGGGTAAATCTAAATCCTTTCGAAGCTACCAGGTTACATTATGAACAGTTATATATTCTTGTACTACATATCACTAAACTGTGGAAATCCTCCCTGACTTCAAACCAAAACTTTTTCTTGAGAACTTCTAATCATTCCCTTCAAATTATTACCTAGTTTACCCTCATCTGATCATTAAAATTCATACACATGTACTGAATTATAATACTGTACCTCAAAATAAAATAAGTACAAGCACTGTCAACTACAAAAATAAACTTTAAGTGCTAGCTCTAATATCTTATACTGCAAACAAGAACTGTCCTCTATGTATATACGTTACAGTTAAACAAACTTGTCCTCGTTCCATCATATATCAAACAGAAAAAAGTGAGAAGGCAGCTCAATGAGCTCATCAGAGAGAGAGATGACCAGATTCTGTCACCAGGGTCATTTCCTCTTTCCATATTGGCCCATCTCCACCTACAGAGAATTCACTTTCCTGTCCTGTACTTCCATCTTAGATTTCAGGATTAGTTAAGAGTCCTTGAATTCCAAAGGAATGAGTAATGGTTTCTAAGATATTTTCCATAAAATATATTTATATTAAAAAACATCAGGAGGGGCTGGGGATTTAGCTCAGTGGTTCCACCACCTGCCTCGCAAGCACAAAATCCCAAGTTCGAACCACAGTACCAAAAAAAAAGCCACAATAAAAAAAATCAGCCAGGGATTTAGTTCAGTGGTACTATGCCTGCCTTGCAAGCACAAGGTCCTGAGTTCGATTCCCATTACCAAAAAAAAAAAAAGAAAGAAAAAAATAAATCAACCTCCTATGAAACTAGTCATAATTTTTAAAAGGCTAAATTATAACACAATTAACAATAAAATGAGATCATGACTTGTAATTAAGACTTATTATTATTTCAAGGGCAGCCATTATCTTACCCGGGCTTTTCAGAACATCTAGAACACTTCCTTCTTTCAGGATTTTTGCAGGTTTTAAAACGCCCTCATAATCTTCACTTTGCTTCTTACAGTTTGTAGTGTTCACTGCAACGTTGTCTTGAGCTGCATTTTTTTAAAATTATAAAAGATATTATGCTAAGAATAGGCACTGGGCTTGAATTAAATATATTTTAAAAATTTTCCAAAGACAACTCTTTTGGATCAATTTCTAAAACTTATGAAAAAGTCACTGCAATTTAATTGAACAAAAGACTTAAAATACAGAGTTAATTTGCTATTACAGTAAGAGGGTAAAAATACTAGACATTCCCTCACCAACCCCCATGGTCACAAAAAAGCAGTAAGCATAAACTATCAGCCAATGTATTCACTGAAAGAAAATAAAACTGAAACACCGGGGAAAAGATGGCACCAATTTATAATAAAAATGTTATAATCAAAGTGAACTGTTTTTACTTTTTACAACCAAAGTGTAATAACTTTTAGTGAATTTGAGGTAAATTTTTAGGATCATCTCAAAGTGCACTCACATAGACAGAAAAGGAGATAACAAAAACATCAGCTCCTGTCACACAGTAATTAATCATGACACCCTTATTTTCAATTAGCTTTTTAAAAAAGAAGCGGTGAGAACCAGAGGTGCAAAAGTGATAGCACACACCCTATATACACTACCTATAAATGCACTCATACTCAACTCCTTAAATATCTGAGTAATTTCTTGAGATATAATGTAATACAAAGTTACTTTAGCAAATTATTACTCATTGTATTACTACTAAAGCATTACTAAAAATTAATGCCTTTCTCATAACAATTGGTTAAAGTCTATCCTTCAATCCACAGTGCTACTAAAAAATTTCACAGTAATTACTATTATATAAAGCTGTTTTGTCCAATAAAAAAATAAATAGAACCTGCAAATATCAGTCAAGTTTGTATTTTACACCACTCCCACAATCTCTGCTCTTATCTTGCAGATAATCCAAAATCGAAGTCTCTCTAGTTTCTATGTCCTGGCTTATTTTTTTAAATATATATTTTAAGAAAGGACAATCTACTTTTCAAAATTCTGAAACTCAGCAAATATTTTAAAAATATAGTACTTCTGTTTGGGCGTGGTCGTACATGCCCATATAATTCCATCTATTCAAGAAGCTGACACAGGAGGGTCATAAATTTAAGGTCAGCATGGGCAAAAAGGCAATAGCCCAGCTGAAAAAACAAAAGAAGGGGAGAAATGGGATAGGGAGGGTAGGGAAAAAGAAAACCCAAACACTTGAGATGTAGCGGTGGCAAACCTATGGCACCTATGACACAGTGGGCTGTTTTATCATCAAAGCTGTAAAAGGTTTGGCATCGCTGTGATAGAACTGGCCCCCAATGTCTGTAACATGTCTCTATTCCTACCTACACCCTCACACTCAATACACCTCTGTCACAATACCCCAATACAATCGCACTGTCATATATTAAAAAAAAAAAATCAGTAAATCCTTACTTAGTTCAGAATAAAATATAATTCTTTTGCATGGTATTCAAGAACTTTTAGGATTTAAATCTACTTCTCCAACCTCATGACAAATCATCTAAAATTCACAAAGTATGCCATATTTTTGTTCTTGTTCCTGTGCCCTTACACTTGGTCTTTATTTCTTCAGTAATATGTCCTTGTGCAAACTTTGTGACCTGAGTAACTCAGTTCAAATGTTTTTTCACTTCCTAAACAATCGACAATTACCACAAAAATATCACATTTTAATTATCTGATTACTCATTTTTTTCTCTCAATGTTGATTTCTTCAGTCAAAAAATTATGTACACTATCTGCATAGGCAACCATAACCCTTACAAATAAAAATGTGAATTAAACAGTAATGTTAGAGATAAGATCCATCACAAAATATTCAAACAAATTTACAATGAGACTTCATTTATAACAAACTTGTTACTTTATTTTTACTAAAAAAAGATGGAGAAATTTGCTATTGTGACTATCTGTTCAAAACCAAACTATAGTAGCTTACTATCTCTTGAAGATAACATTATTAGAAGAATAAAGCTTCTGCTTGCTTTTTAATTAACAGGTAATTTAAATGAAAAAGAAAGCATTTAAAAGAATTACCAAAGGTGAAAGCAAAAATTTGAAATATGAAGACATGCAACTTTGTTTTTGTAAACGTGTGAAAATGTTTACTTACCGGAACTACTTATAACTGGTTCTGAAGTACTACGAGAGCCAGAAATTTCTGTTTTTGCAACAGGCATACTAAATGTAAATCTAATCTGTAAAGACCAAAGAATATCAATTTGCTTTTAAATAGAATGTAGTTTTATTACAAGTCCAAAGATTAATTAAATTTCCTCTATTTTAAATAATACAGTTTTTCATATTTCACAATCTCTAAAATTGGAATTCATAAGCTGGGTGCTATGGTGTATACCTATATTTCCAGCACCAGGGAAGTTAAAGCAAGAGGATCACTTAAGCCCAGCAGTTTGAGACCAGCCTCAGGAACAGAGCAAGATGCTGCCTTTAAAAAATCAGGTGGGGAGAGAAGGGGTAGATACAGCTCAATGATAGAGCACTTGCCTAGCATGCACGAAGCCCAGGCTCAATATTCAGCACTGCAAAACAATTAAAAATGTATATATATATATGTGTGTATAAATATAAAATAGGGATTCCTTTTATGTTAAATGGCATGCCATAGTTTCACAGTAATTTTCATTTCTTAGACACTTTTCTATCTCAAAACAGTACATAAAATAATGGTGTGCTTCAAATGGTCAGTTCTGTTTCTGAATGCTATTTTCTAACAAAAAGTATGAGACTTTTCAGACAACTGATGACAAGGAAATTATATGTCATCTGTAACACCTAGTCATGACAAAATTAGGACACAGTTAAAAAGAAAGGCAATGTATTAAAATGATCCATGTGCCAAATCTAGAACAACCTGAACATTAAACTTTATTCTTTTTTCTTTCTTTTTTTTGGTACCGGGGATCGAACTCAGGTCCTTGCGCTTGTGCAGTAGGCGGCAAAACCACTGAGCTAAATCCCCTGCCCCCTAAAATGTTTTTTGACCATTAAGAAACAAATAAACATTGTATGACAATAATAGCCCATCATTTTTCAAAATTCAAGGCGATTCAAGAGACATATTAATAACTACATGCAATGTGATTTGATTAGGCAGATCCTAGTCTTGCACTGGATCTAGGACTAACAAAACAGCAATTAAGGGACATCTGAGGATGAAAGGGAAATCTAAATATGGACTATATTAAATTTCTCTTGGGTGTAACTGTACTACAGGGATGGCAAAAGAATGTCCCTCTTCTTAGGGGACACATGGAGAAGTATGAAGTCAGTGATGGCAAACCTTTTAGAGCTTTCAATGGTAACAAACAGCAAGCTGCAGGACACGTGCCATACACAGGTTCACCACCACATTAAGTGAGTCAAGTGTCTCCATTTTTTAACTGTCAAAAGGGTACAAGAAAATGTACACATACATACAGATATGTGAAGTAAAGAATATGAGTGCTCATTTAAGTTTTCTATACACTGAATATTTTGTAAGTTGGAATTGTTTACTACCAACAGCATCACGGATTGGTTAACAATACAACGTGGCTTTGAAATCAATAAACATGAAATATTACTTGTTTCCTACTTACTGATGATGGAGATAGTACAACTGCCTCAGTAGATATTACAATTGGAGATGAAAATCTAAACATAGGGCTGCCAGTGTTGCTTGGAGAGGTCATTTGTACCTGTTTTTTTCCCATTGTTAAGAAATGACACAAAAAGATTTTTAGAAAAAGAAATGGACAATATAAACAAACAGGCCTTGAATTTAAAAGCAATCTTGTTCCTTTTAGATTTAAAAGCCATTTTTAACTTGTGGCAAAAATAAACAGTAACTGCTATAAAATTTGACTGCCTCTTGGAAGAATATACACAACCTTAGAGGTGGATACTTATCTAAAGGAGGAAAGTGTCTCAGGAGCAGATTCAAGATGTTAATCCTACCTGAAAAGTAAAAAATCTTGTACCAATTTCTACCCCAAAAATTATCTTATTGGAAATACTGTTTGGAAACTTGCAGTCATCTTTTTCTAATGTACTGCATAAAGGATAAAGAATGTTTCCAAAATTATGTATATAAGAGAGCTGTACAACTTTTTTTTTAATTCATTAAGTTTACTGGCACATTTTAGGTATACCACATAATGAAATTCATCACTGAGAATTTGTACCTTTAAACGATATATCTTGGTTCTTATTTTTCCCCATTCCCCTGCCCTCCCTTCAACCCCTCCACCCCTATTTACAAAGACTTTGTTTCTGTTTTTTCCTTTTCTCATATATTTCCTTTCCCTTCTTTCCTTTCCCCTACCCCTTCCACTTCTCCTTCCCCATTTTTTAAAAGTAAAATACCATTTTCATTTCTCTCTCCCTACCATGCACTATTAATCACTGCTTTTGAAAAACATTAGATTTTTTTTGAAGGAAAGAAGAATAAAAATCACATTTACACAATGGTTCAGTACCTTGTCTGCTAATGATTGAGAAGGACTGAAGGACGATGCACAGGAAGTTGTGATCTCAGGGGAACTAAAATTGAAGGTAGGCAGTGAAGAACTGGAGATCGGTAGAGAGATTTTTGGTAATACTGGTATGTCCATTTCCTATAACACAACATGGTTTTTAATATTTTCCATTTTTCATGTCATTCTTTTATCGTAGGTAGAACTGATGAAGGTATAGGCAAATTTAGAATGTGAAAAAGGTAGTAGCACCATGCAGTATTAACAATGTGGTCTCAAATTAAAAAAGAAAATCTGAACCCAGCCATGCCACCAACTGCCATGTTACTGAGAACCTAACTACTCTCAGCACCAATTTTGTTATTGATACAAATGACAAGAAAATGTTGTTTCTCTTTACCATATTTATGGTATTAATATAAAACATAAAAGTTTAGGCTGGGGATTTAACTCAGTGGGACCGCGCCTGCCTGAATGCAGCACAAGGTCCTCAGTTTGATTCCCAGTACTAGGGGGAAAAAAAGTTAAATAGTATACACTCCTGCCATGTGAAACAAGCACTTAACAACCGTCTGAATCCGTGAGTGGTGGGCCACATTGGTTTTTAACCCACTAGAGCAAAAACATCGCAAGTCTCCATGACTCAAGGAGAAAAACAGTTCCACTTCTGCCAGTGTTAGAGTAGCTTATACCCAACCAATGTTCTTACTGCCAATTACAAACTCTTGGAAAAGGTATATTTAAAAACACTGTAAAAACTGGACAGCAATGAAAGGCAAGGAGAAACTAGACGGGAAAGGACACCTGAAGACACCTGGAAGAAAGGAAGAACCGCCGGGAAGCTTCCTGATCTCTTCATTAATTAGTGCCACTATACAAGTTTTCTGAGAGAAAAGTGTAAACCTGTTAAAGAATCAGAAGAGGAGTCTGGAGTGACCATAGCAACAAATAAATGATGCAAAAATAAAGAGCCACAGAAGAGGTGCCCCAAAGTCTACACGTAAACCACCAAATCTCCCTTGCCTTATAAACTATACATGTGTAAGCAGACACACCACATGACCAAATCACTAGAGTTTCAACTGCTGCCCTCCACAGAGGTCAGATAAATTCACTACCAACTAAAATCTGAATACTTTAAATGGATGCAGTTTATTGTACATAGATCACATCTCAACAAAGCTGATCACAAAAAAAAGGCAAAATAAAGACACTTTCGTTTTTCATTTCTTTCCAGATAAAACTAAGAACCCTATTGCCATAAAAGCCCGTTTTACAAGTTCTTTGGGCTGAAGTGAAATAATATCAAATATAAATGCAGATTTCATAAAGGAATGGAGAATATGTGAGTAAACATAAAACACCTCTCTCAATTTCTTTAAAATACGCAAAACTGTATGAATCAAAAAGTACATACTGTGGGTTTGCAGCCTGTCTAGATGTAATACAAATGATCAGTACAGTATAAAATTTCAAGAAGAGGAACAGAAAAATCTTAACTATATACCTGCAAGATTTTTAAACTTTACACCAAGTGGCACAATAGTAACATAGCAGTCTGGAAAAAGTTAGACAAATATTATAATCCAGAGGAACATTAACATGCAAAGGGGTAGAACTTAAAAGCAGGCAAAGTGGAATATGAGCCAGGCATGGCTGTGCACACCTGTAAGCCTAGCACTGGGGAGGCTGAGGCAGGAGGATCATCCCAAGTTCAAGGCCAGCCTGAGACACAATAGTGAGTTCAAGGCCAGCCTAAACTATATAAATGTCTCAAAATAAAAAGTAAGTAAATAAAATGGAACCCTACTTAACACTGATACCAAAAAATGAGTAAGAGCAGAGAAAAACAAATGGGGAAAATAGAAAATAAATTAAAAATGATAACAGTATCAATAATTACATTAACTATATTAACTATAAACGGGTTAAAGCATTCCAATTAAAGGACAAGACTCAACTATACAATGTCTGTAAGACACACTTTAAATATAAAAACAGGCTGGAACTAAACTGATGCAAAAAAAGCACAACCCTACAGTTAGTAAACATAAGGCTTATTCTTGCTCAGGATTTAGCTCAGTGGCACTGTGCCTGTCTTGCAAGCACAAGGTCCAGAGTTCAATCCCTGGTATGGGGTGGGGGGGATATAAAACTTAACAGGGGCGGGGGATTTAGCTCAGTGGTGGCCCCGCCTGCTTCACAAGCGCAAGGTCCCGAGTTCCATCCCTATTACCAAAAAAACAAACAAACCAAAAAAGCAATCAAAACTTAATATTTTGGGGGGAGGGGGGGGACCAGGGATCGAACTCCGGTCCTTGAGCTTGCACAACAGGCAGCGAAACCACTGAGCTAAATCCCTGGCCCAATCAAAACTTATTCTTAACAATAGCATACCAAAATACATGTCAAGGCATAGCATACTTCTGAAGATTTTTAAAGGACCTTTAATATTAAATGGACAAATCATTAAAGTCATACAAAAAAATATAAGGTTAATGTTCTAATGAAGGCCTCAAACTATATGAAGAATTGATATAATTAGAAAGAGATAAACCCAACAAATAAGTTAACAATTTTAATCATCTCTCAGTAATTTGATAACTATTCTGCCTCCTCAAAAAAAAAAAAAAAGAATGAAAGCAAAGAAATTCTAAGAGTCATCTTACTGTCATCAATAGAACATTACCCCCAAACAAATGCAAGAAATCTAATCAAGATTATCAAATAGAACACATGCTGGGCTATACTGAAAAGTAACACATTTCAGAGCAGGAAATCTTGATTTTAATCTTTCTCTAACTATAAAGTTAAATTAGAAATTAACAACTGCCAATCAAATATTTAGAGATTAAATATATCTTCAAATAATCCATGGATTAAATACAAAATCAAACAGAAAAAATAAGGAAAAACATAAAGCATCACTGTAAATCTTCTAAAGAGAAAGGATAGTATTTTGCAGCCTAAGGCTAGGGAATGGTTTCTTAGAATACAAAGAAGAGTAAAAATAATAAGGGAAAAAGGTGAATTCAGACATCATAAAATTTGCAACAACTGCTGATCAAAAGATACTGCTAAGAAAAAGGTAAGTGGGCCAGGGATGTAGCTTAGCGGCACTTGCACCTGCCTGCGAGGTACAAGGTCCTGAGTTCAATTCCCAGTACAGGAAAAAAATATATGTCACAATGGGAGAAAACATTTAAACATGTACCTGACAAAGTACTTGCATCCAGAATTTGTAAGACTTCTTACAAATCAATAAGACAAACCAATTTTTTAAAGGAGGAAATATTTGAACACTTCATAAAGAAAAATATACAAACAGCCAATAAGCATATAAAAAAGAATTCAATATTCTTAGTCATCAGGGAAATACAAATTAAAATTATAATGTGGTAACATCATACTGGAACAACTACATTAAAAAAGATGACAACTACTGGTAAGGATGCAGAGTAATGAAAATATTCACATATTGTTGACAGGAGTATAAAATTCCATACAACCTACCATCTACCAATTAAGTTTACCCTGAGCAGCAGGCATTGCTCGGGCAGGTGTCATTTCAACCAGTCAATTCTTGTATTGAACAAATTTGATAAAATTGTCATTCTTATATTTCCTATTATCTTATAAAAATTAATGAAAAAATATGCAATTTTTGGTCATCGTGTGTTTAAATAATTGGACTGGTGAGTGGCAAAAAGACTTGTACAAAATTGTTCACAGCAGTTTTATTCAAAACAGCCAGGGGGCTGGTTTAGCTCAGTGGTTCCGCTGCCTGCCTCGAAAGCACAAGGACACGAGTTCAATCCCCGGTACCAAAAAAAAAAAAAAAAAAAACAGCCAGGAACAAATATACACTAAGTAACTGTATATATGTGAAATTCCAGAAAAACTTTTTTCATATATTTATTTGCCATTTGTACTTCATCTGAGAAGTGTCTATTCATTTCAGATGCCCACTTTTGGATTTGGCATCCAATCCAAAATCTTTAAATTTGGGGGTCTGATTTTTCTCAATTCTTCGTATGTTCTACATATTAGTTTGTCTGAGGGACTGCTGGGTAGAACTTTTCTCCAATCTGTGGGCTGTCTCTTCACTCTGTTGGTGATTTCTTTTGCAGAGCAAAAGCCTTTTAATAGGATGAGATCCCAGTTGTTGACTCTTTCTATTATTTCCCACACAGTCTGGGTTTTGTTCATGAAGTCTTTGCCTACCCCATATCCTCATCAAGAGTTCTCATTCTCTCTTCCAGTAGATTAAGTGTTTCTGTTTTTATATTTAGATCTTTGATCCATTTTTATTTTAGTTTAGTGCATGGTGAGAGACATGGGTCTTGTTTTAGTCCCTGGCACGTAGAAAGCCAGTTTTTCCAGCACCATTTATTAAAGAGACTCTCCTTCCAGTGGACATGTTTGGCTACTCTGTCAAAGATAGATAAGGCAGCTAAGTGTGTTTGGGGTTGTTTCTGTGTCTTCTAGTCTATTCCACTGATCTTCAGGTATGTTTCTTTGCCAGTACCATGGTGTTTTTATTGTGGTACCTCTGCAGTATAGTTTCAGGTCAAGGACTGTGATGTGCCCTGCCTTGTCTTTGTTGCCCAGAATTGTCTTTGCTATTCTAGGTCTCTTCAGGTTCCAAATTGAGACATTTATAGTTAAATGGATGCGCTTTGAAGCTATATTCTTATGTGAAGTAAATCGGACACACGTGTAAGTATTGCATTGTCTCTCTGAACTAAGCAATTAAAAATGTAAATGAGGATGAAAAGGCACAGTAGACAATGTGAAATAAGAAAATAATCATTCAATAAGAAGGGGGAACTAGAGAGGAGGGAGGAAGGAAGGGAAGAACGGAGGGAGGGAGGGAGGGAAAAAAATGAGAAAAGAAGGAAAAAAATGGAAACAGGTTTTGTAAATAAGGAAGGGGAAGGGGCTGAAGAGAGGGGAGAGGGATGGGGGGGAAAAGAAATCAAGACACATCGTATAAAGGTACAAACTCCCTATGGTGAATGTGATCATTATGTAAACCTAAATTATACCAATAAAATTAAAAATGAAAAAATACTTGGAATACATGTATTTTAATAAAAAATTTACAAGCAGAAAAAAAAAGGAACATTCAGAAAAAGCAAAACCAGTATATTGTGGGGGAAAATGACAATAGTGATTACTTCTATGATTAGAGGTGATGGGAATGAACTGGGAAGGAACATGAATAAACTGGGATGAAGGAAATGTTCAATATTTCAAAAGAGGTCCAGGTTACACAAGTATAATAACTATTTGTTAAATGTATTCAGTGGTAAGCCTAGGAATTTTACATTTCACTACATGTAAGTTTTTGCTAATTAAAAAACAAAGATTTAACACTAGTATACACTTGAAGTATTAGGGGGTAAAAGTGTATCACTTTCAATTTGCTTTGAAATGTACAAGGTGTTGGATAGATGGTTATTTGATAAAAGCAAAGATAACTAATCCAAAGTGTTACGTATATGCATCACCACACAATTCTTTCAACGTTTGTAATGCTTGTAACATCATAATCAATTTGGGACAAGGCAGACCATCTTAAGAAACATCTGGCTTTTTATACAAGGAAGTTTCTTCCCTCTCCAATCTCTAGCCTTATTTTCTTTCCTTCAGAGTCCCTGAAACATCAACTGTATAACTTATTATCTTGTACTAATTCAGTAAGCCTCAAACTTGAGCTTACTAGTTCTTTATATTACTGACCTTGAACCAATTCTATAACTGGATTCTTATCCCAAGTTTTGACTTAAGAGATCCTAAGCGGGCCCAACTAATCTAGGAGAAAAAACTAGATGCTTACAGATACCTCAAGTTGAACATAAAAATCATCAAATGTCTGATGATTTACTATATGTCTTTGTCATACCTATACATGAGTTATCTCACGTGAGGTAGATACTGCTGGTGCACAGAAAGAAAATGGGACAGTTAAGACACATGGCCTAATTTACAGTGATTAAGTGGTGGACATCCTACAGACACAGTTCAATGTATTTATTCTTAGCCCCAGATTACAGATAAGGAAACTAAAGAGGTTCAAAGAAATGAAGTTGACCAGTCACTTCAGCTATGAAGTGGTCAGGAAGCAAATAAGTTTCTCCAAACTCAGGCTCATTACATTCTGCTCATCTCTACTGTACTAATGGGCTTTTAAGTATAAAAAAATTGCTATCAGTCCAGGTTAAATGCCTTTTATTAAGTTTACTGACAATAACGCTTGTAAATTTAGAATCTAAAAGTAAAAGCTAAAACACACTGTTACTATCTCACATTACAAAATGGGCTATTTTAAATATAAATGCCTATTAACTTGATGGCTTAGTGAAACAAAATACAGCAATTTCTATTAAGCAGTAACTGTATCTGAAAAGAGTGTAACTTTTATACTATCAAAAATAAACATCCCACAGGCAAGTGCAAGGTCCTGAGTTCGATTCTTGGTACCAAAAACATTAAAAAAATAAACATCCCATTTGACCTTTCCTGAAGGCTCATTTAAAAAAAAAAAAAATCTCCGTATTTTACCAAAAATTCTAAATATAACTCAACTAAGATACTAGTGGTCTGAACATACTTATCTGTGACCAACAAAGCCACTGTTAAAAACAGTTTCAGAATGTGTCTCTAAACCCATGTTATCTAGATAAAGCAGAGAGCAGAAAATGTGGGCAAGCGTCCTATTAGTACAGAACCGCTTTCCTCAGAAATCTGGAGGCTACAATTCAAGGGCCAGGGAGGCAGGGATGGTAAGGGCTGGGTGAGAGGCATCCTGGGATGCAAAAGTGGGAGTTGGCCAGAATGGAGGGGCTCCAGGTGAAGGGAGCATGTGAGAAAGGCAATGGGGGAGGGTCATAAAGTTCTTCACAGCTACTATACCACATAAGAACAAAAGAAATAAAAGCAAGCAATCCCATACAGCAAAGTCACACTATAGTGCTATCAAAGACAACTAAAATTAAGTTACAGAGGTCAACCTGAGCTTTACCTCAAGAGCTCAGAGATTTTATGTTTAAAAAATGAAACCACCGCCCCCCCCCCCACCGCAGCACTCCCAGGCTGGCGGCCCCCCGCCGGGTCCTACCTGCCTATCTGCCGCTGCTCGGGCAACGCAGCTCAAAGGGAGCACCCTGAGTCAGTAGGCCCTGCCAGGCTCTCTGCCTTCCGCCCTCCCTTCTCTCTTCCGGTCCCCCCCCTCCTTCCCTCGCCGCGGACCTCCCTCGCCCCATAGGCTGGGCGGCCTCCCTCTGCCTCGCCCTCCCCTCCCCTCTCGGAACCCCTCCTTCCCTCCCGGAACCCCTCCTTCCCTCCCGCTGCTCCGCGCCGTCTGCCAGCAGCCTCACTCCCGCCTCGCTGCCCGCCCGACTTTGCCCGGCTCGGATTGCACCTCCCCAGGTCTGCAGCCGCCCGGCCCCCTCCGGCACCCAGTTAAGCCCTCCCCGGCCCGAGCCCGGGACCTCGGACGCCTGGCTCCCACCTGCTCGGAGGAGCGGAGCGGCAGGGCGAAGCCTTGATAATCCCATCCCCAGGCCTACTCACTTGGCTTCGGATTTTTTCCCCGGTAGGCATTCCGCAAACTTTTTTTCCTGAGGTGTAAAGCTCAAACCACACACTGTAGCGGCCCTCCCAGGCCTGGGGGCGGGGGAGGCGGGGCTCCGCTCCTTTCTACACTAATGAGGTGAGGTGAAGCGACGTGAGGCCTGGCAGCCGCCGTGCCTTGCACCTCTTGGGGGAGCGGGCGGGAGGGCAGCGTCTGTCTGCAGGCTCCCAAGAGCCAGCCAGGGCCAGGAGCAGGCCTTGCTGAGGAAGCCTGGTTTGGGGTCCCTGGGCCGACCCTACTCATGCTTCATCTCTAACCTTCCCTCCCTCTCACCCTTGAGTGAAAGCACTGACTCATTCTCCCAAATGCCAGCCAGCTGGCCTCGGAGCAAGGGATGGTGTTTTTTCCTGCTGACCTTTGTCTGGGCTGACGGCCCCCTTGCCTATTGTCCCGCCCCACTTGTCCCATTTCCAAAAGCCAGAGCTAAGAGAGGCACCAGGGGCTAGGGCAGGTGACTAACCGGCTCACAATGTTCCCTGCGGGGGAGGAAGAGGGCACCAGGGCTCAATGCCCAGCTTTTCCCTCAAGTACACAGGGTCCTTCATTCTTCCCAGTGACCAGTGAGTGCGCACATGTAAATTTGTAAATTCATTCATCAGCACGAGGCACCGGACCAGTTTGAAATGCGCAGATTCGAGGCCATGGACAGACCCAGGGTCCCATCCAGTCCCGTTTGTGAAATGCTTCCCCATATCAAGACATTTGGCATCCTCTGTCCTTTGGGGTCTTGGGTTGTTGGTTTTCCCAATGGTGAGGCAGGGGTGGTTTTGGCTGTGGAGTGCTCTCCCTCCTTCCTCCCCTTTGGCCTGGGCCGAGACAGAGGGGACCCATAAGTATCCTTCCTCCCCCTTTCTCCCTGAGGGCTGCCAGGAAGAGTGAGCTAGTGCAGAGACCACAGCTGTCACCTGGGGTTGTAGATAGCCGCACTTCGTGATTTTTCTAGAGGGACAGTCGTTTTGGTGCCCCAAGTCTTGGATACCCTAGAAGCATTCCACCAATTAAATCATTTGGTAATAGAAAAAAAAATAAGCAAATTTACATAACTTGTCACCCACCAAATTGCAATGTTTTCATCATATAAGGATAAGCTTTGTAAAAGGTGGGGTTATAAATATTAGAGAAAGTTTTAAAACCTTATCAAAAAATAAGCATGCTATAATCTAATACCAAATTCTTTATATATACCTGTGGTGGCGAACCTATGGCACATGTGCTGCAGCCAGCTGTTATCACTGAAAGCTCTAAAAATAGTTCGCCATCACTGTGAACAAACTATTTCTTCTTTGGGATTAGGAGTACCGTGGATCAAACCCAGGACACACACCCCCATTCCCCATCCTGCTTACCAGGGTTCAAACTCAGGACCTATCCTGTGCTTGCCAGGCAGGCCCAGCACCAATGAACTACATTACAGGCCCAAACTCAGGGTTTTATACATGCTAGGCAAGTATTCTACCACTGAGCTATACATTCCCAGCCCAGGCAACCTATTTCTTAAATGCAACTGTCTACATTAAAAAAAGCTTTAGTAACAAAATTAGTTTGCTACAAAAAGTATACAATTGTATATACTGTATGACCAGTGGCATCAAGACTGAAATTTCTTTCAAGATGGTAGAATACACAAAAACATTCCCTCCCTTCAGAATACTCCAAAAGCAGAGCAACAAGCAACACCTTAGGGCTCTAAGAGCCCTAAGACCAGTAAATGGGCCAAGACCCTTAACATAATCTCAAACATTATGGCAATGCAGACCGTGTGGCAGCAAAAAGAAACTGTTAAGAAGTCATGATTCTCCCAAACCAGATGCAAAACTACTGCTTGTTAGTAAATGAAAAGATAAAAAGAGAAAAAGCCCCTCTCTTTATAAATACCCACAAAGGAAAATACCAATAAACATGAAGAAAACACTAGGACATCTAAAACTTTCTATCAAAATATGAATTCATAGTCAACAGAAGATATATATTTAGTAAGCTAAATTAAACCTTAAAAAAAAAAGCTTAAGTGATCTATCTTGGCTCAAGTCATTTATAAAAAGGAATGAAATGAGACCTGTATTCAAAGTAGTCAGAAAATAAGTAGAAGCATATATAAAAAAGGTTAATTTAATTCCTGTCTTTTGGGCCAGGGATTTATGTTCAGTGGTTTCGCCACCTGCTACACAAGCGCAAGGACTCGAGTTCAATCCCCGGTACCAATTAAAAAAAAAAAGAAGAATTCCTGTCTTCTGCAAACATTCAAGGTCAGAATATATAAAGAACTCTTCCCAACTAAAGAACCCCACAGAAAAAAATAGACTTAAAAAGCCCCAAATGGCCACACATAAAAGGATTTCCCACCACTCCCTTATTAAGTAAGGAAATGCAAAATGAAACTCTAATGGCATGTCCTTTCACATCATGTTGGCAAAAATTCAAGTCAACAAAATAAGTACTGGTATGAGTGAAAAAAAGTAGATTTACCAGTTGTCATTTCCTATAATCTACGAATTCCATTCCTAGGTAAATAGAGAAAATATTGCACATGGACAGAAGGAAAAGTGCTTCAATATTCACTTTAGCAAGCATTGGGAATCAAGCCAGATACACCCTGATGATAGAATGGATTAATTGTAGTAAATCTTCATGCTGGATAAATCTATAGCAGTGAAATTAAATAACCTACAGTAACCTTTCACAACATAAATCACAAAATAAGAAAAATGCAGAAAAGGACAAGTGAAACTATATACGACAGTATCAATCACTTAAAGGTATAGCAACAAAACCATACAGTACTATCACAAGAACTGAGTAATTCAATGGCAATTTCTTATTTGAAGAATGATGTTGTTTTTGTTTTTGTTGTTAATGACTCTCAGGAAATTTAAGGTACCCTATTGGTTTACCTTTGTTGCACATAATTTGAAGAGTCTGTTTCAGCGGCAGATAGGTTCCTATTCAGGGGCTCCCTAAAGCCCACCCACCCAGCTCTCTCCTTTAACAACCACAGATTAAAGCTTTTAATAAATCTCAAGAGTATTAAGTATATAACCCTACCTCCTCCTCCAGAGGTTTAGAAGCAATAAAGCGTGTTCTCTCTCGTCTCATCTTGCCACCTCCACCACCGACGCCAGAAGACAAACCATTGGCTGCAGGAATACTGTAGTTTGGGTATGAAAAGCCACTAGCAAATAAAAAGAAAATCAAAAGAAATTGATATATTATTTTGGTTCATAGCTTGTTAACTACCTTAAAAAAGCAGAACTGCTAGCAAAATATTCAGCTGAATGTAATTTTTTAAATTGACAAATGTTTTTGCAGTTTCTACTTTTCACTTTTATTTCCAAAAAGGTTTTCGCAAATACAACTTTGCAAATTAGATACAAAGAAATTTAGCTGTATGTAACATGACATTACCTTTCTTGTTCTCTATTTTGTCTGAGTGTCATATTCTTTTCATATCCAGTCTAGAAGAAAAAATAATAATTTTTAATACCATCCTTCCTATAAATTTTAATCTGGAATCAGAAATTTGATGACTTTTAAGTTGCTAAGCCCTGGAATTTCCAATTTAGGTCCTGCCTTGGGAACGGTAAGCAAAAGTTAGAGTGTGATTATATATACAAAATAATATCACTGATAGGCCAGGCACATCCCTGTAATTCCAGCACTCAGGAGGCTGAGGCAGGAGTTCAAGGCAAGACTGAACTACATAGCAAGACCCCGTCTCAAAAAAAAAGAGAAGAAAATAAAAACAAACATTCTAGACACAACTTAATGCAGGAAATGTGATTTTTTTTTCCCCCTTTCAGGACATTTGGCAACATCTAAATAAAATCTGTAGATAAGTGTTGTACTAACATTAAATGTCTGGGTTTGCTCATTGTTAGGCAGTGTGTAAGGAGGATTCGTTATGTGTAGGATACATAGAGAAAAAAATAAAGGGCTGAGGATATAACTCACCATTCCATGGTTCAATCCCCAGTATGAGGGGGAAAAAAAAAAACCCAACACAAAAATTTAATGTCGGGCCGGGGATTTAGCTCAGTGGTTCCGCCGCCTGCCTCGAAAGCGCAAGGACCCGAGTTCGATCCCCGGTACCAAGAAAAAAAAAAAAAAAAAAAATTTAATGTTAGTTAAGAATGTGTGGAGAGACAAGCACATGACAAAATGTGAATGACTAGTGACTCTAAAGTAGTAATGGGTAATTAATGTATTTTTAAAATTTGTTTTATAAACTTAAAACATTTTAGTTCAATGACAAGGAGAACAGACAAACCCATAATGTGGGACATTTTAAGACAACTGGCCTTCTCTCTTCAAAAACCAATATGCCCACGCCTGGCTTAGTGGTGCCCACCTATAATCCCAGCACTAGGGAGCCTGAGGCAGGAGGACTGCCGCAGAGGCCAGCCTGGGCTACATAGTGAGTTCAGGGCCACCCTGAACTATAGAGGGAGACCCTGCCTCAAAAAACCAAAAACTAAAAAATAAACAAACAAACAAACAAACAAAAAAACACAATTTGCCCAGCAATTCTACTTCTAGGCATAAATCCAAGAGAAATGAAATAGTATGTCCACAAGGGGGAAAAACAACCAAAAACAAGAACACCTATAGACAAATGTTCACAGCAGCATTATTAGTATTCTCTACAGCCAAAAACTAAAAATAACCAAAGTATCTCTCAACTAACAGATAAACAAAATCTGATATATATCCCATATAATGAAATCATGCTCAGCTAGTGGGCAGAGGAGAGTGAAAAACTGATATATGCTACAACATGGATGAACTTGAAAATATTATGCTAATTATTAAAGAGCAAGAGAATTTTGGGGAAATAAGGGGCAAGGTGATGAAAATGTTCTAAACCTGTGATAGCTAAATAACTATATGAATGTACAAAAACTACAGAACTATGAACTTGAGATGAATTATATATTATATGAATTATTTTTTTAAAAAGTGTAGCCAGGTTAAAGGTTCAAAGTATAAAAGCCTAAAACCAAAAGAAATGTGTGAACCTTACTTGAATCCCAATTCAAAAAAGCAGCTAATAAAAACATTTTAAATTCAAATGAGAAGTGGAACAAGGCAGAGGAAGGAGGAAAGGAAGGAAGGGACAAGGAAAAAAAAAGAATAGAAGGAAAAAAACAGAAACAAAGCTTTTGTAAATAAGGAAGGAGAGAAGGATTGAAGGAAGGGGAGGGAAATGGCAAAAAAAAGAAGAAAACAAGAGGGCCAAGGATTTAGCTCAACAGCAATGTGCCTGCCTCTCAAGTGCAAGGTCCTGAGTTTGATCCCCAGTACCCGCCCCAAAAGAACAGGATACAAATTCCCTGCGATGAATTTGATCATTATGTACATCTAAAATGTACCAATAAAAAAATAAGTAAAAACAGATTACCACATCCTTAGAATTTCCTAAGTAATATTCCCTGATAACTAAAGTTTAGTTGTGTCTCCTGCTTTAAATCCAGGTTAATTTTATTTCTTCTGTAAATCATGTTTTACCCTTTGCCCATTTTCTATCTAGATGGTTGTATTTTTGACTGATTTGTAGATACTCTATATAACATGGATACTTTATATACTATGAATATTAACTTTGTCTGTATAAATGTTGCAGATATTAAAAAAAAAATTTTAACGGATTAGGAATTAAGTAATACATTATTAAGGAATTAACACTCATTTCCACAGTTGAGACTACACAAAAGAAAGCATTTAAATGCACATCAAAGTACTTTGCGGGGGTCAAAAAATCATGATGTCTGAAATTTTTCAGGCAGTTCAACAATACAAACAAGAGCTGGGGATTTAGCTCAGTGGTTCCGGTGCCTGCCTGGCCTCACAAGCACAAGGTCCTGATTTCAATCTCCCGTACAAAAAATAAAACAAACAAAAAAACCACAATACAAACAAGACACAAAGATAAAACAAATCATGGCAAAATTAATCTAGACAATGAATACATACTGTTTCCTAGTAAACACTAATTTAGGATGTTATCAAGGCAAAAGCTGTTTTAGAAGCATACCAATTCATAATCATCACTAATTATCAAGCTTCATGTATTATATAATTGCCAGACTATGTTAGAGTAAGTTGTACTTTACATTTATTTACTCTTTCTCCCATCAATATCAAAGACTGATGAAAATAAACATACTCACACTGTCCTTTTTATCTATTCTCTGATTAGTCTTCCTTAATTCCCCAGATGGGGTCAGAGATGGCTTAAAATAAACAGTTCTATTTGTTGCTATAGAAATTGGCTTTGGGGTCATAAGTCTCTGAACAGGGGGATGCTGAGAGTCCACCTTATAAGTAAACAGAAATTGAAGATAAACATTTTCATATATACAGCAATGACTCATGAAAAATACTTGACAATAGCTAATGTGATCTAGAGACCAAGAGTACTTCCTGTTCAGTAGATGTAAATAAATACAACTGGAGGGGCCAGGGATGTAGCTCAGCGACACAGCGCCTGCCTGGCAAGTGCGAGGTCCTAAGTTCGATCCCTGGTACCAAATAAATAAATAAATAAATAAATGGAAAAACTAATAATCATCAAACCAAAGATATGTATTTATTTATATTCACATATGTACATATATAAAATTCTAATTCTTTCATATACTAAATTTTATTCCAACTGAATGACTTTTCACACATGTATACACATGTGCACACCCAAAATAGAACTAAGCAATATTTGAAACAGATCTAAGCTTTTACTGGAATTTTCAGTATATTTCTAAAATTGGTTTTTCTCACATTTTCCCCAAATTACTAATTTTCTTTACCTACAATTAAGATATTTTTAGCCAGACATAAAAACATTTTAATTAAAATACAGGCAAATCCCTTTAAGTTGGTTTTTTCCTCATCATTAATTAAAAAACAAGCAAAACCAAAAACATTACAATGTAAGTCTAATTAGTAAAATACTATTAAGACTCCTAGATTCTGAAACAAACTAATTTTATTGCCTAAGTACACAAGTGTTTGTTAACAGTCCTTTGGTACAGTGACACAAAGTTAAAAATCCTGTTGTTGTAAGATCACTACACAGCCAAGACCTCTACTCTGTACAGATTGTTATGCTATGAATAGAGTTCTTTCACTGAGCAGCAGCTGTGAACAGCACTAGTTTCCAGGGCAAAACCTCTATATAGTTAACAGCTCTCCCCTAAATCCTTTTCATAAATGTGACATTACAACTCAATGAAACAGTCTATTCTGTAGACTGTTTAATTACATGTGTGAAACGTGAACTGCAATACTGTCTTTTGGCTTTTCCTTTTCAGGAATACATTAATAAACTTATTTAAATATTCAACCATTAATAAGATTTTGTTTTATTTTGCAGCAGATTCTCAAAAAATTGGCCTCAAACTTGGACTCTTCCTGCCACAGCATCCCAAGTAGCTGGGACCACAGGCATGTACCACCACACCCAGCTCCCACCAAGGATTCTTACTGACAATAATTTATTATGGCACAAGCTTAAACTTTTACTTTTTTAACACTCTGAAATAAATAGGGATCTGAGAAAAGTTAAGAGCTTAATCCCATGACGGCTTTAATAGAGTATCTACTGCCCAATTACAAATATCCAGGTAATTCTAAAAATTAGAAAGCAACACCCTAAGAAAAAAATTCAATTTTACCTTGCTTCTCTGCAATTTCAAATTCTGTTGCAATTTCAGCAACAATAATTCATATTTTTATTTTTCCCACAGTAACCTTCAAAGTCAATTTCAACCACATAAAATACACTAATATAGTACCAAGACATTTACATTCTATATTTTATTAACCCTAGTAACCTAGAATAGTATTTTGGCTCGCTGATAAAATATGTATTGAATTTCATGTCACCTAATGATAAAAGTCTGCCAAGATGACTAGGTTCAATGAAGGTTTCAGTTCTCTGAACATTAATTACTAAACATTTCAAACTTTGTTCACACCTATTTTATTTATCAAAAGGTAAGAACCACACCTGCCTCACAAGTGCAAGGTCCTGAGTTCGATCCCTGGTACCAAAAAAAAATCCAGGCCAGGGATGTAGCTAAGAGGCACCGTGTCTGCCTGGCAAGCACAAGGTCCTGAGTTTGATCCCCGGTACCACAAGAAAAAAAAACAAGACTAGTTTAAAAAAAAAAAAGATTGGGGGGGCGGGGGGGAGAAAGCTGTAAAAACTGCCAAGAACCTGAAGGCAGAAATGCCAAATCACCAAAAAACAATGAATGGACAGCAGCAGTCAGAACATGCATGTCCAAGCAAGTAAAAACAAGCTCATTTTCAAATATTCCCTAATGACTATAAGCTAAATCCAATTTTTGTATTTACTAACTTTAAATACAACAAAATTGCTGATACATACTTTGAAACCTGGCTTACCTTTTGTCTTTTGGCCCAAATATCTGTGGTGTCCATTCCACTCCTATCAAGAGGCTGAAAAAAAATAAAATAGTATTAGCATAGATGGGAAACTGAAAAATATGATTCTCATCATGTAATAGGCTTAAATGTCAACTTACAGAATTCAGAGGAGAAGAAACAACAGATGGAATTCTTTTCACATCCTGTTAAGTTAAAATAACAAAATTTATTTTTTGTGAAAAATAAAGATTTTCCACTGAATTCAAACCTCCTTACACTTCTACATGTAACTATGATTTTAAAAGCTTACCGCCAAAGGGCTTGACATCTTCTCTAAAGACTGCAATATTCGTCTAGCTGTAGAACTGGTCACACCGTAAGACTGTGCGTTAAGTTGCTTAGCTTTCATCTGTCTTCTCACTGGTGCCTGCAAAGAAAACTCTGCGTTATCTATTGCAATGTAAAATTGAAGGCACATATTTCATGCAATGAAATTATGTACAAAATAGAATGGATATCCAAAGTAAAACAAGGTAAGTGTATTGACAGGAACTTAACTCTGGGAGTTATCACTGTTTTTTTTTCTTAACGTCTTCATTAAAAATACAATTCTCTGCCTGAGAAATTACTTTTATAGCCAGAAGTAATACAATGGCATGTACCCCCATAAAGTAAGATTTGTCTTTTGTGTCACATGGTGGAAATGAGTCAACTGATAAAAAGTCCCAGCGATACCTTGATCCACTTGCCCTTGATATTTAAACCAAAGAAGATTTTTTAAATGATTAAATTAATGAAAAATGAATGAAAGCATCTGTTATCCTGAAAATAAGAATTTAATTAGAATAAATTCCAAGATAGCTAAGATTCTCCTGCAAATGAAATTTAACATTTTAATACTAAATGTCTTGTTTCTCAAATGTTAATATAACAAAAAGAACATTTTAAAATACTCAGACTATTTTTCAATATGACTTTCTAACTTTCTAAATATTGAGATTAGGAAAACCTTTATATGAATAAAACTTCATGAAGACCAAATGAGGGGCCGGGGATTTAGCTCAGTGGTTCCGCTGCCTGCCTCGCAAGTGCAAGGTCCAGAGTTCGATCCCTGGTACCAAAAAAAAAAAGACCAAATGAGTACCCTTTTCAATACAAAAGCAATGTTTAAAATTCCACCAAAAACATTTCTTTTTCTCAAGAATGCATTATATTCCAATAACCAAGTGGATACTACAAAACCAAGTAATCTGAAAATGAATATTGAAAAAAGATAATATCACAACCAAATTATAACCCAGTTTTTTATAAAAACTGAGTAATACTGTTTCCTGACTAGATATTAAAAATTCATTTTCAGAACAGGTGCAATATTCTACTTTTGTTTTATTAAAAACGTGATGCCCATTAAGGATTGTTTTAGAGGCAAAAAGCTTTGGCAAACATGGGAAAACATTAAAAAATATCCACCAGGAAAATACAACAACCTGTCCTTTCACTATATTCCACTGGGTTAATGGAACTGAAGCAAAGTCTTTAATATGCCTGCTACCTCTAGCTCTCCAAAAAGAACAGCAAATATTTTATCCCAAACCTGCCAAGTTCAGTACTGGGGCCACAGTTCAGTAGCAAAGCACTGGCCTGGAAAACTCAAGGCCCTAAGTTTGATTTCTAGCACCACAAAAACAGAACGATGTCATTTATAAACATCTGAAAGCCTCTATTAATAAAGATTCTAAAGGACAGGACTTGGTCTTAGCAATAAAGGAAACAGTAGCAGGAACATATTAAAAACTGTTCTATGAATCAGAGGCTTGTAACATCTTAATAGTTCAGCATCTTCAAAGTGAACTAGAAAAAGTTTTAAAAGAACATAATCCACAATCCAGCTTCAGCTTTATAAAAAGCTCCCTGTATAACACCAATATCCAGTTAACATTTTCTCTTAAAAAAATGAGTTGGGCTGGGGATTTAGCTCAGTGGTTCTGGCACCTGCCTTGCAAGTGCAAGGTCCTGAGTTCGATCCCCAGTACCAAAAAAAAAAAAATGAGTTGGCCCTCATAAATATATTCAGAAATAAGCAGGGCCAGGGATTTGGCTTAGTGGTTTTGCCGCCTGCTGCGCAAGCACAAAGACCAGAGTTTAATCCCCAGTACCAAAAAAAAAAAAAAAAAAAAAAAGAAAGAAGTCTCAAAATTACTGTCAATTACATAAAAAGAATCCTCTAAACAGGAAACCAAGTCCCTACCTTAAAAACAAAACTAGGGGCTGGGGATTTAGCTCAGTGGTTATGCTGCTTGCCTTGTAAGCACAAGGACCCAAATTCGATCCCCGGTACCAAAACAAAACAAAAACAAAACTAAACCTTCAAATATACTAATTTCAAATGTTTCCTATGCTTGTCATGGACTGTCATTTTAGTAAGATTTTCCTTTTTGAAATCCCACATAAAGAATTTTCTGCCATCTTTAAAATGTCAATGGGGGTATAGTGCCACACACCTGTAATCCCAGTATTCTGAGAGGCTAAAGGAAGAGAATCACAGCCTACAAAACTCTGGGAGACCATCTCAAAATTTTTTAAAAGCCTGGGGATGTAGCACAGTGCAAAGGTCCTAGGTTCAATCCAGTGTACCACCACCACACATTTTTTTAAAAAGTCAAAATCTTTAATGTAAAATAAAAACACCAAAGAAACATACAAACAAAACAGAATTTCTACAATCTTCAAGAAAATGGCAGGACAAAGGACAGAATGATACAATTTACCTTAAATTGACTGTTTCTTTAAAATTTATTTAATTTCCAATTCTTCACAGCTGATATGTATGTATGTATATGTATGTGTGCATATATATACATATATATATATATGTATATATATGCACACACACATAAATACACTGACTTTACTGTCCTTTTATCTTGTGGCCTTATTAGTTCTGGTACTTTTTTTTTTGTAGTCTCTTGGGATATGAAGATAAGTATAGAGTCCTTGACTAAAAATGACTTGTTTCTTTTCCAATCCATATATGCTGTTTTGGTTTTGGTTTTGGTACTGGGAATCGAACTCAGGACCTTGTGCTTGCAAGGCAGGCGCAGTGCCACTGAGCTAAATTCCCACCCATACATTATGTTTTGTGTGTGTGTGTGTGTGTGTGTGTGTGTGTGTCTGTACACGCGCATGCGCACGCGCCAAATGCACTAGATAATATCCACATCCTGATATTAAATACGTGAAGGAGTATAGAATTGGTATTATTTCTTTCTTAAATGTCTGCCACCATCGAAGGTGTCTGAGCCTGAATGTTCCTTTGCTGGAAGATATTTAAACTATGAATTCAATTTAATGTACAGATACAAACTATTCTAGCTACTTATTAATATCTAACATTAAATACATAAAAAATTTTTTAAAGTTCAAGATCTATATGCTATATACTATAAAACATTCATGAAATAAATTTTACAACACCTAAAAGGAGAGATATACCATATTTATGGATTGCAAGATTCAATTTGTTAAAATGCCCATTTTCAAATTAATCTTTAGACTCAATGCAATCCAATCAAAACTCCAACTGCCTTTGTAGAAGCCAGTAGGCTGATTCTAAAACATTGTGGAAAAGTGAAGAACTTAGGAAAGCCAAAACAAGCTTGTAAAAGACAAATGAAGCTGGAAAATTCACATTAACTAATTTTAACACTTACTAGTGCTGGCAAAAGCATAGACATAGATCAATGGAAAAGTATAGAAAATCCGGAAGTAAAACCAAGTATAGTTTACAACAAAGGTATAAAGGTAATTCAATGAAGGATAGTCTTTAACAAATGGTACTAGAACACGTGTGTCCACATACAAAACAAATGAACACTGACCCATACCTCGCACTATACATAAAACTTAAAAGAAATCACAGACCCAAATTAAAGCCCAAAACAAAGAAGCTTCTAAAAGAAGACACAGAAGACAATCCGTGACACTGGGTTAGGCAAAAATGTCCTACATGACAGCAAAAGTATGAAATAATAAAACAATACACTAAATGTCACAAAAGGTAAAAACTATTCAAGACACTGTTAAGCCAGAGAATGAGAGAAAATATATGTAAAACACACATTTAATAAAGGACTTGTACTACAAAAGATGAACTTTCAAAATTCATTAGTAGAAAAATAACCCAATTTAAAAATGGGCAGGGGGGCCAGGGATTTAGCTCAGTGGTTCCGCCACTTGCCTCGCAAGCACAAGGTCCCGAGTTCGATCCTCAGTACCATAAATAAATATATAAATAAATAAATTTATTTTTAAAAATGGGCGGAAGATATGAACAGATACTTCACAAGAAATCAGACACTAATAGAAAATAAGCACATGAAAAATACTCGGTTATCATTAGTCATTAGGGAAATGCTAATTAAAACTACCACTATATGTCTTTTAGAATGGCTAAAATAAAAAACTAACATCAAGAGCTAGAAAAGATGCAGAGCAAATGGAACTCCCATATTACTAGTGAGAATAGCAACTGGTAACAACCATTTGAAAAACAGTTTGGCTGATTATTATACAATTACAATGTGGCCTACTAATCCAGCTCCTAAGTTTCTAGCCAGGGGAGATAAAAATGTTCACTGCAGCTTGATTCATAATTGCCAAAAATTGGAAACAATCAAATGTCATTTCACTGGTAAGTGACAAGCTATATCATAACAATATTCTTCAGTATGAAAAAGGAGTTACTGATGATATATAAAGAGATCAACCTCAAAAGGAATTACGGAATAAAAACCAGATTCAAAGGGGTACATATGACTATATGACTATATTTACGTAAAATTCTAGACAAGCCCAAACTACAGGGAAAGAATTAGGTGGTGGTCACAGAGTGATAGTGAAAGGAGGGATTGACTACAGAGGAGGCACAAGGTAATGTTTTGGGATGACATAAATATTTGAATATTTTTGCAGAAGTGGTTACACAACACTGTTTTATTAAATTCAAACACACTTATATTAAGGGTAAATTTTACTAAGTGAACTTATACCACACTTTAAAACAAAAACAAGAATTATTACTCATATTCCTAGGACACACACAAACCTAATAGAAAAAAATGTTCACTTAGATCTAATAATGTGAATTACCCTAAATTTAAAAATACATTATCCAGGGCTGGGGATTTAGCTCAGTGGTTCTGCCACCAGCCTTGCAATTACAAGGTCCCAAGTTCAGCCAGAGATTCAGCTCAGTGGTTCCACCGCCTGCCTCACAAGGTCCCGAGTTTGATCCCCAGTACCCAAAAACAAAACAAAACAAAAACTAAAAATATACTATCCATAGTTCTATAATTTTACCAAAAAATAATTAAAAGTCTATTTTGAAGAACCAAGAGAGATTACGTAAAGGTGCAAATTTCCAATGATGAATGTCATTATATTGTATACCTAAAATACACCAATAAAATAAAATTTTTTTTTAAAATGTCTATTTTGAGTGTCAACAGTCTCTTAGAATCTAGTTAAAGGAGGGAAAAGAGACTATCATTCACCTAATCACACCAACCTGATAAGGTGTATTCCGTAGCTTTGACTGTCTTACAGCAGCTGCTGCCCCACCATATGTTGTTTTCCCAGGATAAAAAGGAGAATCTCCAAGCTGACTTGTTTTAAGATTTGAAGAATTCCCAAGTGACTGCACAGAAACACAATGGCAAATAATAAACAAAAATACTCAAAATCAATGTGAATAAATCCAAACCAGTTCATACTCACAGGGGAAAGTGTTCCAAAGGCAGACAAGTTGAATGCTGGTTTTTTTGAGCTGGAGGCAGTGTGCTGTGAGAGTGACTGAGAGCGGTCAGGCTCTGGAGACCACAGATGTGGCAATGAAGTGTTCTTTGAAACAGCTATATCTGAAAAAATACATAGTTTATACTTATACACCAATTATAATACCCTAGATTTTCATAAGGAAAATTAAAAATTAAAAACTATGAATAAAGGAAAATTTTCATGCTATGAAATTTACATTTACTACCAAAATTACTACCAAAGGCTAAGAATACCTTTATCAGATGCTCTTGAAGAAAAACCACTGGTAGTTGAGATGTTATCATCATCATGTTGAGAGGTAGAATCTTTAATTTCCTTTACAAGGGAAAATCCAGAACTGCCAATTGGAAATGCCGAAGATGTGGATGGCTGACAATTTAATGCAGGGGATTCCAACATAGAGAGATTCAGATGGCTCCGATGAAGTGAAGGTCTTGTTAATACATCTGGGTAATCTGAAGCAGTACTAGTTGTTGAAGGTTCTTTAAAGAAGAGAAACAATATAATGAATAGAGAACTTTAAAAAGTTATATACTATCATAAAAAAATAATTCATATTTTAAAAAATATAGTTTCAATTCACATCACAGAGGCCTCCCACAATAAGCTCAATTGAGTATGTTCTTCAGCTGGTCAAGGTTTCATCTAACCAAAATACATTACCTAACCTATTGTCAAAATATGTGTGTTAAATCACACACCACTTCTTAGAATACATGGCTCTAGATTTTCCTTGAAAAGGTATTACTGTAAGATTTACTCACTGAAAAGAAAATCAAAGACACCAAGAAAATCATAAAACTACAAGCATGTTTTTCTTCATCAAAATAGTCATTTATATATCCTCCCAGATATTCTATATGCATATAAAATATACTTTTTCCCTAAACACATATTATACTTCCTGTTCTGTGCTTTTTCATTTCAATATAATTTTTTCTATATTCAGAGCACTCCCTTTAAAAACTACATTATTTTCTATGTCATCATACTAATTGTAATATTCATTCAATTATTTTCCTGATGTGCCATTAAACACACATGAACTTATAACTGCATATTTTTAAGAGTATTCATTTGCATAAACCTATGATTTTCTGCTTTAAGTTCATATGATAATCATGAGAGAAGAAGCTATTAAATATTTCTGAGCCACTCACAAGTGGTATGATTCAGCAGGTCTGAGGTTATGCTCATAAATAGCCTAAGCAGTCCCAGGTATCCTAAGAATCAATGTAATAAACAATTATACGTGGAACTGCTGAATACTCATTTTTGCTTATAATAGATACTAAACTGCAATTCAAAGGATTTCATGGCTGGGTGTGGTGGTACGTGACTGTAATCCCAGCACTAGGGAAGCAGAGGCAGAGGCAGGAGGATTGCTGCACATTCAAGGGCAGCCTTGGCTACATAGTGAGGTCATGACCAGCCTGAATAACAAAGCAAGACCCTGTCTCAAAAAACAAACAAGCAAACAAACACAAAGGATTTCATGAAAAGGCAATAGAAGCAAAAGCAAATAGGAACTACATCAAAATTAAAACTTTTTGTACACCAAGGAACAGTCAAGAGTGAAAAAAACCTACAAAATAGATGAAAATATCTGCATAATATGTAACATAAGGGGTTCATATGCAAAATACATAAATAACTCCTACAACGCAAAACTAAAATTCAAATAAATGTGACTAAAAATTAAGCAAAGAACCTGAACAGACATTTCTCCAATGATATAAAAAAGTGACCAACAAACATGAAAAGATGTCCAACATCACTAACCACCAGAGGAATACAAATCAAAACCACGATGAAATATCACCTAATTATAAGGACAGCTAATATAAAAAATATATATAAATGCTGGCTAGGATGTGGAGAAATTGGAATCTGTTGAGCACTGCTGAGAGAAATGTAAAATGGTGCTGTAGCTACAGTGACAATTTTTTAATAATTATAGAAATTCCATGATCTATGAATTCTACTTCTGAGTATATACCCAAAAGAACTGAAGACAGGGTTTTGAAGGCACTTATATACTCATGTTTGAAGCAGCATTATTCAGAAGAGCCAACAGGTAGATGTAAGCCAAATGTCTATCACCAGATAAATCAATAAGCAAAATGTGGTATATACATTTAATGGAATTCTGTCCTACCCTAAAAAAGGAAATCTTGATGCATGGTACAATAACCATTTATCTTAAAGATATACTACATGAAATAAGCCAGTCACCAAAAGACAAATATTGTAGAATTTCACTCATGTGAAGAATTCAGTATTCAAAGTCAGTGACAGAGTAAGAAACTAGAATTGTGGCTGCCAAGGGCTGAGGGCCAAGGGCCGAGGGATGAAGGAATGTGATGTTTTGTTTAATGGGTATGGCCATTCAGCTAGCTCTTCAAGGCAAAAGTTCTAAGATGAAGAGTGGTAGTGGTTACACAACAATGTGAATACACTTATGTCAATGAACTATACAACTAAAAATTATCACAATGATAAATTTTATGTTTTATATATTTTCTCAAAACTCAAAAAATTTCAAAGCAGGCCAGGATTGAGCTCAGTGGTTCCACTGCTTGCCTTGCAAGCACAAGGACCCAAGTTCGATCCCCAGTACCAAAAAAAAAAAAGAATACTCAGGAAACTTTTGGGAGTGAGGGGTCAGTACTAGAGATCACACCTACCACCCTGGCAGTCTACCACTGGGCTACATCAACCCCAGACTTTTTTAAAATTTTGAGACAGGGTCTTGCTAAGTTGCTGAGGTGAGACTTGAACTTGCAATCCTCCTTCCTCGGCTTCCCCAAATGCTGGGATTACAGGGATATGTCACCACACTGAACCAAAACATTCTATCTTAAAAATCCAATAGGATATCTAAATTGATTTCATATAATAATTTATCAAACATGCTCAAATTAAAACATATTGGCTGCTGCTGGGGATTTAGCTCAGTGGTTTCGACACCTGCCTCACAAGCCAAGGACCCGAGTTCAATCTCCAGTACCAAATAAAAGAAAAAATATTGGCTGAAGCTTAGAGTTCTACTTGTATTGTCATTTAATCCAATTAGCATTTAAATGTTATATTCTTCCCTAGAATGTGCAAGACGCTGGGTTCAATCCCCAGCATCACAATAAAATTTTTTTTGGTACTGGGGATCGAACTCAGGACCTTGCTTGTGAGACAGGTGACAGCACCAATGAGCTAAAAATCCCTGGCCCATCACAATAAAAATTTAATGTTATAAATACTTTAATTTCTCCACAGTAAGTCACATACATATAGTCTAAAATGTTTTTTAGGATATGAAATACTATAATGTTGTAGTAGATTATAAAAATGCTTTTTCTTACTCTTATTCTCTAATCTCTGCATCAATTTATCCTGTGGGATAAAGGTGATAGGACATTAATATACACTACTAAAAAATATATATTAAAAAGAAATTTAAACACAGAGACAGGATAATTTCTAGCGCTGGAAGACATCTCCTAAATGTACTAACTTATACAAAAACTCCAGTTCTCTTCTCTAGAAGAAAAAGAAATCCAATCTGGTACATGTTTGCATGAGGGTACGCTGCTAATAGCCATGCCAGTTTTTGCTATGTATGGAGCTTCCTTACCCTCCATACCAAGCTGAGTAAAGGACACAGTATAGGATATTAAGACTAGACAAGGCCATATTATCTACAGATTCACATCAGCCATAAATGCCTAGTTTCTAAGACTACAACTGTTAAGTACCATCCTATCAATCAAAGTAGCCCATAACTTCAATTCATTACTGGTTCATTTAGTACATTTAACACTGTGGGGCCCTTGGTGGCTGAAATTCTTATTCTATCAGTAAAAAAATTTTTTCTTTTCCCCCATTAACTTTATTGGTACATTTTAGGTATACAATAGTTACATTCATCATTGGGATCTTGTACCATTACATGAGTCTCTTGGTTCTTATTTTTTTCCCCTTCCCTTGCCCTCCCTTCACCCCCTCCACCCTTCCCTATTTGCAAAGACCTTGTTTCCATTTTTTTCCTCTTCTCATATTTTTTCCTTTCCCTTTTTTCCCTTCCCCTACCCCTCCCAATTACCCTGCTCTTTTAGACCTTTTCTTCCTGTTACACAATATCAGTTAAACATTTTTTAAATTACAATATTAAGATCTAGGAGACATTACCACTGATTTTACAGAATTTAAAAGGATATGGAAAGCATATTACAAAAATCTTTTTTGAAATAAATTTGACACCTTCTGAGAAGTAACTTGGAAGACAAATTAATGAAACTAACTCTGGAGGAAATATAAAATTTGAATAGCACCTATTAAAGAAAGTATATTCCTAGCTTGAAAACCTACCTATATGACAACAGCAGGCTCATAAACATTTTAACTGATAAATTATATCAAACAATTAAAGCAGAAAAAAGAAGGAACACTTCTCCCCTCATCTTAGGAACTCAACATTGTGCTAATCCTAAAACTGGATAAAGATAATAGAAGAAAGAAGTATGAACATAGACAGAAATTTGTTTAACAAAACAAACTATTGGAAGGCAGGATGTAGAAAGTGGTTTTGTTATAGGGATGGCAGTGTTGGTTCAGCATTGGAAGATCCACCCCCAAAAGTCATCATTTAAACAGAGGAAAGGAAAAAGCTATATGATCCTGTCACTAGTTGGAGAAAAAGTATTGGACTAAATTCTACAGCTGTTCATGGTAAAAGCTATCAGGAGCCTAGAAGTAGAACAGAAACTTCTCAACAGATTAAAGACATGTACTCCATACTTCCAGCGAGAACGCCTTATATGAATGGAGAAGATACAATGCTTTCTCCCTAAGGTGGGGAACAAGGGCAGATATGCTTACTCTTTATCTGTCCATTAAACTTTGAAACCTAGGCCCCACCAAAATAGTCTGGCAATAAAATGACACAACTAGGATAGGACTGGCACGCCAGAAGCAAAATCTTTATATGTACATGAAATGATCATCTACAGAGAAAATACTAAGAAATCTCTAGGAGCCCCTGGAACTTGTACTTGAATTTAGCAAGATTAGAAAACACAAGGTAGATAAAAAAATTCAGGTCTGTGTATACTTGCTATAAATGAAGAACTGGATATTGAAATTTTAAAGTTATGTAGGAGTACAAAGGACCCAGAAAAGCCAAAAACAAAAACAAAAACAGTGTTGGAAGACGTTTAGCACCCAATTTTAAGACTTCTTCTAAAGCTACAGTAATCAAGGCAGTGTTGGTGTAAGGAAAGACATACAGATCATTGGAATAAAACAGAGAATCTAGAAATAGAACCACACATATATGGTCCACTGAGTTTTGAAAGATTATTTAACATTAGCATTTTATAGAATATAAACTAGATTCAAGAGCCGAGGAAGCGATAGTGTCTTCAGCAAATGGCACTAGAACACCTGGTATCCATATATAAAAAATTAACCTCAACCCTTTTTTTCCATACATGAAAATAACTTGAAGGGATCTATGAACCTAAATAAGAAAGCCTAAAAGTATAAAACTTTAAGAAGAAATTATTAGGGAAAATATTTATGAATTCAGGGTAGGCAAGAACTACCTAGGACACAAAAAACATGATGTATAAAAGAAAAAAAATTGATGAGATTCCATCAAAATTTAGAACTTTAAATGACATCATTAAAATGAAAAGTAGTCCTTAAACAGACCATATTTACAATGCATATAACCTATGAGCAGAATATATAAAGAATTCTTAGAGCTCATTAATAGACAACCCAATTAAAATGTAGACATAAGATGATAAATAGCCAGTATAGCACAAGGAATGGTGTGCAACTCTAGAATCAGAAAAATACTAATCAGTACAATAATAAGATTGAATTATACACTCATTAGGGAGATGAAGTCAAAAGTTTTGAAAGCCTTGTCATGACTTTTTCTTTTTGTTGGATTCTCCCCCTTTGCCTTTGTCACACCCAATGGATTCATTCTGCTGGGTTTCCTGGGGTTGTGATCCTCATTGTCTTTTCCTAGGGTATTGTCTAAAATTTTTTGGAGTGTCAGATTGGTATTCATGAAGGTCCTGAGGTGCTCTTTCTCATGAAAGTATCTTATTTCTCCATCAATTTTGAAAGATAGTTTTGCAGGTTACATCAATCTGAGTTGGAGGCTGTTTTCCTTTAGGGCTTGAAATACATCACTCCAAGCTCTTCTTGCCTTGAGGGTTTGCATTGAGAAGTCTGCTGTGACTCTCATGGGCTTTCCTTTGTATGTGATTTGTTTCTTTTCTCTCACTGCTTGTAGAATTCTTCTGTTGGATTTCTGGAATCCTAACTATTATATGCCTATGTGTAGATGTTTTTTGATTAAGGCTAGCTGGAGTCCTATATGCCTCACCTATTTGTATGTCAAGTTCTTTTCCCCTGCTTGGGAAGTTTTCTGCCATCACTTCTGTGAACAGTTTTTTTTATGTCATCTGCACTCTCTCCTCTTTCTTCATTGACTCCAATCAGTCTTACGTTATTCTTCTTTGCATCGTCTAGCAGCTGTTGGATTGATTTCTCATGTTCCCTTACAATTTTAAAGCAATTTTTCTTTTCCCCCTCACTAATCGCAATCTTATCTTCTATATGTGAAATTCTACCCTCACATTGGTTCATTCTGCTGTGCAGACTTTCAATGGAGTTTTTAATCTCTTGGAAATCTGTTTGCATCTGTTTTATGGATTCCATTTGTTTCCTATGTTGGGATTCCATCATGTTCCTCAGATCCTCTATTTTTTTATCTGTGTCCTCTCTAGATTTATTAATCATGTCTTGCACCATGAGCACAATCTTTGCTGTTATCTGAGTAATCATTTCTGATTTCATTTTTCCCAGATCCTCTTTTGTTGCCAGTTCAGAGTCCAGGTGGTTGAGTATCAGAGTGTTCCATCTCGTTTCCCTTTGGGGTTGCTGTAGGTGATCCGGAAGTCTGTTTTTGAGGCTTGTTTATGTGTCTTCTCATTTCCACGGGGGGGGGGGGTGCTTCTGGCACCCACGGGGCTCACCTTCTCTGCCCTAGGAGCTTAGGATGGCGGTGGAGGAGCTTCCTTCCGGGTTCTGGGACCGGCTGAGCTTCTCTGCCCTAGGAGCTTGGGATGGTGGTGGGGGAGCTTCCTTCTGGGTGCTGGGACCGGCTGGGCTTCACTGCCCTAGGACCCTGGGATGGCGGTGGGGGGCTCACCCTCTCTGCCCTAGGAGCCTGGGATGGAGGCGGGGAGCTTCCTTCCTGGTGCTGGGACCGGCTCACCCTCTCTGCCCTAGGAGCCTGGGATGGAGGCCTCTATCAGTAAAAATTTAACATGTACATCATTTGAGGTTTTCTTCATTCCACAAACAGAGCTGAGGAAATCAATCACCCAATGGCTCACCATCATTGAGAGCCAACATAGGATACATGGGCAGAAAGCTGCAGGGAAAATGAAACGGGCCACAGATTCTGTCATTACTGCACTGTGCTACTTGAAGACTGCAATACTCTCCACCCTTGCTGTTACTATTAATATATTATATTGGTAAAAATTAGTACTTAGTAACATTCAGGACTCTTGAATCTAAATTATTTTTAGCTTTTCACAATTTGATAATACAATAGTAGATATATTTCTAAGTTCTTTATAAAGTATATACTTTAAATTTAAGTGTAATGTTCCACTAAGTAAACATACACTGATTATTTTGGTTATATCCAGTAAGGCATATACTGATCTTATTGGAGTTACCAGTAGTACTTTTAACACTGACTACAGCATTAAATACTTTGAGAAAGGTCAAAGCAGACTATTTGGGATTCATGAGGTTTAATATAGGATCAGGATTCAGATCCAAGAAACAGACAGAAAGAAAAAAATACAAGTTCTTCGAATAGATGTTGAGAAGCTGCCCACAATTTGCTTACAGACAGCTGCAAGTGGAGCTCAATGGTACAACACTTGCCTGGCATGTGTGAGGTCTTGTGATCAATCCTTTACAGCAAGACAAAACACAATCAATAACAAGGGGCCTTGGAGTGGGGAAGTGGGCAAAAAAGTATGGGAATAGAGAAAGTGGACCGTCAATGAAGCTGGGTGATGGTACACTGAAGTTTATTGTACAATCCTCTTCTGTGGTTTCAAATTTTCCATAATTCAAATTTGTAAGTTATAAAAATGTATATGACATACACTAAAAAAAAGCTACGTTATAAATAATGTAATGAATAATCTGAGTTTAAATTGACCTTGGGAAACCAATGACATTAATTTCACTGTTTTCCACGAAAATACACAAAAAGAACTTCACAGATGTCACATTAGAAGCGCTCCATGTATCTTACCGTCTAAATTAAATTTCAAATTAATAAATTCTTACAAGTACTGTATGCCCATCTGGATAGAAATGGTAGTTCCTGTCACTTTGGATATGCTCTTACATACAAACCACAATTCCCTAGCCAAAAGGAAGAGAAACTGCGGTTCCTTTAATGGGAAAAATAAAAAATGACATGGAAGCAGTCAGATTTTCCAGATAAAGTCTCAACATGGTTGTTAATATATTTAAAAGAAATCTTGAAAAGTACAGGTATTAAGTCTTTTCAAGTTATTTTTAATAAAAATCATTAAACATTTCAAAGACTATACCAAACTTAATTTAAGAAAATTTAGAAGCCGGGTGTGATAGTGCACACCTGTACTCCCAGGACTCTGGGAGGCTGAGGCAGGAGGGTAACAAGTGAGTCTGGGCAACTTAAGTGACTCTGTCTCAAAATAAAAAATAAAAAGGGCTAAGGATGTAGCTCAGTGCAAAGGTCCTAGGTTCAATTCCCAGTATCTCTATCCCCCCCACACACACCCAACAAAAACTTAGACTCATATTTTTCCAAAGGAACCATTTTTTCAAGCTCATTTTGCTATCACTATTTCTCACTATAAGTAAATCAGGCAGGAAAATGTGTTAGTAAGTATGCCAAAATTGACCAGCCATATATCCAAGTCAATTATTTATTCAAGACAAGATTTAACAGATAGAAAAAATTTTCTATGTCAAAAAATATAGTAAAAAAAGATAAACACAAAGATAAATTGGACTACAAAAATCAAACACACTTGTGCTTCAAAAGATACTATCAAGAAAATGAAGAGATAATCCACAGAATAGAAGAAAATATTGGTAAACTTTACACTTATAAGGGATTTAAAAGATAGGAAATGAAAAAAAAAGTGGGGAAAAAAAAATTTAAAAAGTGGGAAAAAGAGCCAGACACAGTGGCGCACAATGGTAATCCTAGGACTCTGGGAGGCTAAGGCAGGAGGATTTTGAGTTCACCCCAGCTTGGGCAATTTAGTAGCAATTACAAAGATATACAAATGACCAATAAGCACTTTAAAAGCTGCTCTACATTGTGAGTGATCAGGGAAATGCAAACCAAAACCACAATGAGATATTACCACACACACTTGGATAGCTATAATCAAACTACAAACAAGTATGAGGATAGAAAAAAAGTGGAACCTTCATACACTACAAGTAGAAAGATAAAATGTAGCCATCTGTAAAAACACTCTGGCAGTTTCTCAAAATGCTAAACAGAATTCTCATATGCCCCAGCAATTTTACTTCATAAGAAAATCTACATAAATTCATAGAGGTAATAGTTATAATATCTAAAAAGTGAAAACAACCCAATGTCCATCAGCTGATGAATGGATAAAAGGTAGTTTATCCATACAATGGCATACTGTCCAACTATAAAAAGAAATGAAAATTCTGATACAGTTATAGATGAACTTTGAAAACACCATACTACACAAAAGTCAGTCAGACATATTATTTGATTCCATTTAAATAAAATGTCTAAAGTAGGCAAATTCACAGAGGTAGGAAAATTACTGGTTATCAGCAGTTGGGAGAGAAGAGAATGAAGTTATTGATAATTGGTATGAGATTTCTTTGTGGAGAGACACAAACATTCTAAAATAATGGTAGTGATCGGTGCAGAACACTGAACTCACTAAGAACCACTAAACTACAGGTTAAATAGCTGAATTTTATGGCATATCTCAATAAAGCTGTAAAGGAATATACACACACACACACACACACACACACACAGTGAAATGAGAGTAATATCTCTAAATACATCAGAAGTATGGGTTATACTAAATTTACTCGATACTTGTAAACCCTGCCAAAATGCTACAAAGTAAAGCCAAAATGCAGCATGATTAATGCTGCATGATTAATGGATGACCCAGCTGAGTTTGCTCTGGAGAGGACAGATGCCAACTGCAGTTACACCCAAATTCACATGCTGTGTGACAGGCACTATATCACAGTTTCATTGTAACGGTTCACATTTTTTCCAGGCTTCCTTAGTGCCAGGATCTACTCTAAGGGCTTCAGGATTTCTTTTTTAAACCAGGGGGTTAGTCTCAAACTTGTGGCCTCAAGTGATCCTCCTGCCTCAGCCCCAAGGTCTTGAGTTGCTGAGATTACAGGCATGCACCACTATACCCTGCTGACAACTATTCTTCCTGAAACAACTTATGAGGTAAAAAAGAGATATATATTATCTTGTCAAAAGCCATATAACTACTATTATTGGTATGAAAGTCAAACTCAAAGGCTGACATCACACCTTGCACTTTCACTGATGTAACAGCCATCCTTAATGAACATAAGCCTAATAAATAAAAAAGGCATCCAATATGAACCTGATCACCCCTCACACACTCAGTGAGATTTACCACAGCTAGGTAATATAAAGATATTTAAAACTGGGGCATGAAACCCTGTCATTCAGCCAGGCATGGTGGCGCATGCCTATTATCCCAGCACTCGGGAGGCGGAGGCAGGAGGATCAACAGGAGTTTGAGGCCAGCCTGGGCTACATAGTGAGTCCAACGCCAGCCTTAATTACAGAGCAAAGCCCTGTCTCAAAAAAACCAAAACATAAGATAAAATAAATAAAAATTTTAAACCTGGGGCCGGGGATTTAACTCAGTGGTTTCGCCGCCTGCTGCGCAAGCGCAAGGACCCGAATTCAATCCCCAGTACCAAAAAAAAAAAAAAAACCAAAATTTTAAACCTGTCATTTATAGCAAAATACTCAGTCTATTTACCTGCTGCACTACTGACTGCTGGCTCAGGAGTGATTCGCTCATCACTGATCTCAGTATTCTCCTCACTCGCATACATCACACGGTCATCTTCTCTATTTTCTGGCCAGTGTGGTACCTCATTGGTGTCTGTTGAGCAGCTACACACATCTTCATTCCTACTGAAGTATCTCTGTAGCCACCCTGGCACAATATTCTTAACAGACTCTGTAACCCTGCTAAGAATGCCCTGTTGGGGGAAAAAAAGACTATTTTAGAAATTTATTTTTTAAATAAACACATACTTATAGAAAGTCATGCCAAATAAAATACAATTGTCTCAAACAAGGTTCACTGAAATTCAATCGCTAAACTTATGATGGCATGTTATTTTATAAATTCTACAGATTATAAAATTCATAGTTTTATATGCTACCTGAGCTAGTATTTGTCACAAATGACTACAGTATTCTAATCTTTTAAGATCTCAATGGGCCATCAAATAAGCAAGCTCTAGTTTAGTAATAAAATATACAATGTTTTAATTCAATAAAATACACCCTTTTCTACCCAGCATATTAAAATAATATAACCACACCTTTAACAATTATTTTAATGTATTTTAGCAAAACAAAACTTTAGGCAAAAATAGGAGAGGTTTTCAAAAGAAATGAGACAAATAACAGAACATAAAGTAAGCTAAATTCAAGATTTACCATCTTTTCTGATGATGAAATTTTATCGTGTCAAAAGTTGCCTGAAAAATCTGAGGAATTTATTTACTTATGGCAACTTCTGAAGGGAGAAATATAACATGATAATACCATTAGTATTATTAACATTTCCTGTAGTTCTGGTATGAGTCAGACACTGTTCTAAGCAATTTATATAGATTACTCAATTAAATCCTGGCAATAACTTTATAAAGTTGGAATTGAGATTCCCAAAATGAAGTTGTCAGGGGCCCAAGGTATAAACAAAACTACTACAATATATTTAGGAGAAAGCAAAACAGGGCTTGGGATTGCCAGGACATAGGGTAAAATTTGAGTACCTCTCTGTTCTTTGATTTACTCTAGGTTAAATAAAAATATCCCTTCCTACTACTACCCATAGGAATTAATAATGTCAAATGAAATAATGTGAAAGTACACAATTTACACAGTTTAATAAACATATACTGATAATTTTATTGCTAACAGAAACAAACTGAGGTGAGGTAACCAAATTCAGACAACTTCCTTCATAAAGTGGCATTAAGTTTCAGAGAAAAAGTCATAGAAAGAAAAAAAAAACCTTAGCAGATACCTCCCCAAAAGTCAACCCAAAATATATAAATCTACTTTGAAAGCAAATCCAAGATAAAGAGGCTTTAAAAATCCTGTCACCCAAGCTGGGGATGTAGCTCAGTGGCACCACACCTGCCTTGCAAGCACAAGGTCCTGTGCTCAATCACCCAAGGGTGGGGGTGGGTGGGGGGCGTAACTGGGAACTATGTAGTTTTCCATGTATTCTCCAAATAGAAATTTTCAACAGATATACAAGGCAAGCTCTCTATCAAACACATGAAGCCAATAATTCTAAAGTATTCACTACTATGGTAAAAAAATACAAATTCAGTTTCGCTTTTCTATACCTGTGTTACATACTTTGAAAAAAAGGAGGCTACACCTAGATTTAACACTGCATTTATAGAAACACATAAAGCACTAGTTATTTACCCCTCCCCATATTTCAGAAGACCTAAAAGTGCTTATAAGTTAAAACATACTTTAAGATAGACTTAAAAATAAATGATATAGGGGCCGGGCATTTAGCTCAGTGGTTTCGCCACCTGCTGCACAAGCGCAAGGACCAGGGTTCGATCCCCAGTACAAAAAAACAAAAATAAATAAATGACATGAGATTTCAGGTTATCTAAATATCTACAGCAAGGACACAGGATAGAAAGGCTTCTGTGGATTTTTTCCAAAGTGTTTAAGATACAAAAGTATCAAAGACCCTTATGACTCCTACCCATCAAAAGCAAATCACAACTTAAAACTAACATATTTAACCAAAAGTCCCGTAACAGCATTAGGTTATCTTGGGGAACAATCACAAAACAAAACTGAACAAGGGAAAAGAGATATAATAAGGCTCATTTACTACAATGTACAAACTGTGCTTACAGCTTTTGTTTTCTAAACTGAAACTTAACCAATTTATCTAATCTCAGCCCAAAGCAATTTAGCACAGGAAAATTACAGTGAACAGAAATTATACTGGCACAAAGAAAAGTAGCTGGGTGTGGTGGCCCATGCACATAATTCCAGCACTCACCTATAATCCCAGCACTCAGGACCCTGAGGCAGGGGGATCAAGGCAAGTTAAACAACAGCCAGGTTACATAGTGAATTCAAAGCCAACCTGAATTACATAGTAAGACTATATCTCAAAAAAACAAAGCAACAAATAAAAACAAATGTAGATTAATTACAAAAAAAACAAACATCCCTGCACTGTAATAACTAAGTATACTTTTGTAAGTTAAATGACCTATGTCATCAAGAAAAAGTTACGATTGAAATACACTAATATTACTGGTTCTCACAGTATGATCTCTTTAGCTAGAGTAATAGCATTCCATCAGGCCCTATGCCATCTTATTAAAGGAACAACTCCTAAAGTGGGACTCAGCCCTCCAAATAATTCTGATGTACAGTATGCCAAAGTTTGAGATCTACCACTAGTTAGTTTAGGAAATCAGATATAATCTAGGGAAAAAGTTCCTCTAAAACAGGTGAATAAACTTACATATACTTAAAAGGCTTCATTAAATTTCAATTGTCTAGAAAATACACAAGTTAGAGCACTAGTCAGACAATAAAATGAAAATATCCTAGAACAAATCAGAACAACAAATCTTACAGTGACCATTTTGGACTATACTAAATACAGTGCAGCTCATATATTGCTATTCTTCATTCTATTCAATTAATATTTATTGATCATACAGTTATGAGTGATGTCACAGTAGTGAACAAGTTCTTGTCTTCTTGGAGCTTATAAATCGAGGAAAAAACAAACACGGTAACATAGTATGTAACACATAAACACACAATACATTGCCATGAACAAAAATAAAGCCAGAAAGCAGGTCTCCTATAAGCACAGAAAGCTCCTGAGAAAATGAGAAACACACCATGCAAATTTCTTCTGGAGGAAATATTATATTCTAAGAGAACAAAAGGTACAAAGACCCAAATACGAGTGTCCTTAGCACAGGCTGTTCAAGCTTGTAGTAACCCTACTATTACTAAACACAAAAATCTAGTAAACCTTAAAATAACTTTAAATCCTTCAAAATTTCCCTTGAATCTTTCACTCACACATCTTAATCTGCCTCATCTTTTATTCTGTGGCCTATGTATCTAGTCATTAGAAAAGTCTAAAAGAGTGGTTCTGAAAATATAGTCCTCAGACTAACAAAATTGGTGTTACTCATAAGATCATCAGAAAGGCAAATTTCTTTTTTTTGTTTGTTTTGGTACCGGGGATTGAACTCATGTCCTTCCGCTTTCGAGGCAGGCAGCAGAACCACTGAGCTAAATCTCCGGCCCGGCAAATTTCTTTTTAACAAGTGCCTACATGATTCTTGATGCAAAATAAAGTTTGAGGACCACTCTGTTAAAAGCATCTAAAACTCAGTGACTGGTTAATCCAACTAAAGCCTTCATAAACATAACTTTGAGTATAAAATTTTGCCTAGACGACCATTCTATTTTCATGATTATCTTTTTTATCAAATGCATCATGCCTTTACCCTGAGAATCAATCAGAAGTAAACATGAGGGCTTACCTTTGAGTCTTATTTTCATTATTAAAGACTTACACAGGGTCTTTGCAGTGAATAACCAACTACTACCAGACATCAGATTTTAAAACTGCAGTGGGGAGGAGGAGGGCACATCTCTCTCAATTATGCACAGTGCTGGGTTAGAGACTATCAAGAGGTAAGGGACCCTGCCTATGAAAAAGATTCAGAGAGGTATCTCCCTATCTGGTAATTTTTTAAGAGTTTTAAAATGCCAAAGACAGACTTCAGCAACTAATGGAAAACTGAGAAAGTAAAAGGAGCTACAAAAGAGGGAAAATGAGCTTTGCATGAAAAAATTTCTTTTGACCTTTCTACCAAAAAGGTCCTGAACACTCACCTATCTTTTCAGGAGTTCTTTAAAGAGTTCTTCAGGTCTTTATGAAACTGGGGCAAAGGAATGCTATATGATTTCTAAAAACCTAACAAAACAAACCTGGCAGGGAAACAAAAGTACTGAGAAAAGCTCTAGGAAGAAAGGAATGAATACTCAAATCCTACTACACCAAATCAATTTCCTCCCCACTGTCAAGAGGCTTCAGCAGTAAGAATAAAGGCAACAATGATAACTTGATGTGCCAGACAGGCTCCCCCTTATATCTACTAACAGAGCCTTGGAGCTCCCACAGGAAGCTAAGTACACTGTCCACACCCTGCGCTAGAGAAAGCGGAAGCTCTGAGAGGTGGCATCATGTCTCACGGCACAGAGTAGCTGGTGCACAGGTTTAATTTATCTACAGCTGCCCTGTTCAAATGACATCTTATTGCAACATATGAATATTCTAGAACAAGTTTCTAAAAACATCAATAATTCTAAAACTCAAGCCAGGCATGGTGGTGCAAAGCAGTAATCCTAGTACTCTGGAGGCTAAGGTGGGAGGTTTATCACAAGTTTAAGGCTAGCCTCGGCTACGTAGTGAGTTCAAAGCAAGCCTGAACTACATAGTGAGACCCTGTATCTAAAAAATAAACTAAAAAACTTGGTTTAATAATGATAAATCACCTTTGGCAATTATTTTTGTTGTTCCACTAATATTTCTTCCCAACAAAAAACAACTCTGTGAATCTATCCAACAGCAAGAAGAAACAGAAATATCCTCTGGAATTATAACGCACAGAAGAAAAGCAAAAAGCCCCCCAAAAACCAAAATTACTGAAGTGCTTAGGGAAAATAAATAGTATTAAAACCTTAGGTGGCACTGAAGTAAAGTCTACATCAGATAATCAGAAATAATGAAGTTGAATTCAAGGATTAAAGAAGTAAATTTTTAAACTTGGCCTGGATAAATCAACTGCGTTTTCTCTCCCCAGAAACTAGGGAGTTCTTCATTTGGAAAAACAGATTAAGGGGGGGCAGAAAGCCACTAGAGTTCAGAATAGTTAACCCAATTGTGGACCAGAAGTAAATTCAATACTACACATATATCAAGAACATTTAATGTGTAAGGCTCTGTGAGTGTATTAGCATTTCAAATTACATTTAATCTGACTTCAAGGATTAATGAAGTATGACTGGGGAGGGAAAGGGGTTATTCTATAACACTAACTCAGAATTTATTTGTAATTAAAAAGACGTTCATTTCTACAAATATTTTCAGCAGACATCTTTCCAATATGACTAATTCCTTATCTTTCCTATATATCCTTATTAGACATTTTTACTTCAGTCCTTCTTCAACTCCCTTTTCTTCACATTATGCTTTATTAAGCAGTAATATTCAGATTCTAAAATCTCCTTTCTCAAGTAATTTCAATGGATCTCTAACCACAAAGACCAAATACAGTCCATCATCAGTTGTATGCTTCTGGGATCCTATTTTCCCAAAATACTCAGCTATTTTGATTTCTGCTTGTTGTCTGGGTGTCCATGCTGCACTACAGCCTGGCACTAATCCTTAGGAATCTTCTTCCAGGGTTCTGCACACATCTTTCTTACCCATTTAACTTCCACGTCACTAGGCCACCCTTCCCAGACACTTTTGAAAGTTTTATTTCATATAGTTTTCCAAATCAGTTTTCTTCTTTGCTACCTCCAACTTCAAGTGAAGAACCTGAGACTACCTAGACTTAATAATCAACTTATACAACCAAGTAACACCAAATAATAAAATCCTGTATGCCATTCTAATCTCAGTATTTAGCATTTTTACAAATATTTTTATTCTAACATGACTTATTTAATAAGGTTCTCCATTATAAAGTTAACATGGTAATTTCTGAGGGAAAAAAATTAAGTATTCAAGTTCTAACGCAGTTATACCTTACCTAGTTTCAATAATCCAAATTTAACTTCCAAATCTAAAATATTGTCATATTTTATAAACTATAAGACACTCAGCAGCCAAGCTTACCACATCCACCCAATTCAAGTCCTGCAGCCCCTTAAAATACTTTTCTGGGGTTGGGGATTTAGCTCAGTGGCACCGTGCCTGCCTCGCAAGCATAAGGTCCTGGTTCGATCCTCAGTACCCAAAATAAATAAATAAAATGCTTTTCTGGGTAAAGAATTCAAAACCTACAATTGGCTACAAAGTTTATTTTTTTGTTTTGTTTTGGTACCGGAGATCGAACTCGGGACCGTTCTCTTGCAAGGCAGGCGCCAGAACCACTGAGCTAAATCCCCAGCCCTTGGCTACAAAGTTTAAATGAGAGAAACATGACCCACTAAAAGTCCAAGGCAATTAAACCCACTACAAAACACTTACAAGATATTATCATACTTTTCTCATGTAACATGTTTGAAACTAGGGATTTCTTAAATCACTGTATGAAAAAATAAGCAAAATTAAGAAAACAAACTATCAATAGACAGGAAAGACAATCTATAATCCAGTTTCTCATCAGTTTTGTTTTCCTTTGTTTTTTGAGACACAATCTCGCTATATAGTTCAAGCTGGTCTTAAACTCACTATGTAGCCCAGACTGAAACTTGTGGCAATCCTCCTGTCTCAGCCTCCAGAGTGCTGAGATTACAAGCGTGTGCCATCATGCTAGGAAAGTTTCCGATGACAAATTATATCTGGCACCAGGAATTTAAACAGATTTCCCAGTACTTTTTATTTATTTATTTTTTGGTGGTGGTGGTACTGAGGACCAAATCCAGGGGCCTCTATCATGAGCTACATTCTCAGCTTTTTTGGGGGGTACCGGGGATCAAACTCTGGTCCTTGCACTGGCGGGGCAGGCAACAGAACCACTGAGCTAAATCCCCAGCCGGCCCTTTTATTTTAAATTGAGACAAAGTCTCAAAAAGTTGTCCAGGCTGGCCTCCAACTTGCCTCAGTCTCCCATCCAGCTAGGATTATAGGCATGCACCTTGCACAGCTAATACAGAATAATCCTTAAAAAATATATTCCAACCATGACCATAAGCTACAGTAGCTACAAATAAAAATTGTATTGAAAGTGCACAATCAATAGTCCTTCCAATAATACTCTGAACCTAATAAAAATGACTGACTAGTGACAGCAGACCAAAATTTTCATTTTACTTCAAAGAAGTAGATACCTGAATTGACAGAGGGCTTTCCATTTCCGGGTCATGGCAACATTAGTGGGGCTTTTCTGTCATCTATCTTATTAAATCGGCTAGAGTAAGGGCATGGTGTGGCCATGCATGCTTCTAACCTCAGCACTCAGAGGCTAAGGAAAGCACACCATGAGTTGAAGGCCAGCCTGGACTACAAAGTGAGACTTTTGTGTCTCAAAAAATAAAGGGAGGGGGAGGGTAACTGGCAAGTAAACATAAAATACCACACAAGGGTCTGTCATAAACAAAACATTCTTTATATTCAATAGTTTTTAAACTTGAGTATCTGTTTCTAGTAGTTTAAAAGATTTGGCTTTGTCACTCAAACATATAAATCTTAAATCCTGTATTTAAATTTACAAAGGAACTGGAGTGCCAATGGGGAGGGAAGTTAAGAGGTAGCAAAATTCAGAGATAATGTAAAGATGTTTTAAACCCAAATGCTCTATTTCATCACAATTTCAAATGAGTCCTAACTATATATGCCAGATTCTATTCTAAAAGCTTTACTTATCTTATTTGACCCTCACAACAACTTTCATTTTACTGATGAGAAAATTAAGCAGAATTTAAAGCAGGATAGGAATTAAAATTCAGTCTAAACCAGGTGAGGTGGCACATGTCTATAATCCCAGTACTCAGGAGGCTGACCCAAGAGGACTGCTGAAAGTTCGAGGCCAGCCTGGGCTACAATAGTGAGCTCAAGGATAGCCTGAACTACAGAGCAAAACCCTGTCTCAAAAAACAAAAACAAACAAAAAAATCAGTCTAGTTCTATTAGAGTGTATTTTTTCCAATTAACTATTTACATTTCCACAAGACAAAAGTCAAAACTTACTGACTTCTAGAATGAATTAATACTCAGCCTTTAAATATCCCTCCTTTTCAAAACTGAGAACAATCTTTAACCATGAGCTCTCAGGCAGGACATAACTTATTTGGGGAAAAGTAACAAAACAACAAGAACCATGCTACCATATAAACTCAGGTTCAGCAAACTGGTTTACGTGGCAAATCTAGCCTTTTGCCTGTTCTTAACATAGGTTAAGAATGGTGTTGACATTTGCTAAATGGTTATAAAAAGAAAACAAAGAATTGGCAATAGAGAACCTAAAAATTTACTATCGTTCCTTTATGCAAAACAATTCATTAATACCTGATGAAAACTACTGACAAAGGGGGTACTTGCCCCTTTTCTCCTTTTTAAAATTAAATGTAGAAATTGACTTGTGGGCCGGGGATTTAGCTCAGTGGTTTCACTGGCTGCTGCACAAGCGCAAGGACCCAAGTTCGATCCCTGGTACCAAAAAAAAAAAAAAAAAGAAATTGAGTTGTAAGATACAAACTATAGTATTAAAAGTGGGTTCCGTTGGCTTCATACCAGCAAGACAAACCACACACCCAAAAAAGGGAAAAAATAAGTGGTACCCTCTTACCAGGAGGTGGCAGTAGTTTCTTCCAGAGGCAAGCTTCTGGCTTGCCCATGTGCTGAAGTTTTGTGTAGTGGCTATTAAGAAAAATAACCAGGGCCAGGGATGATTTAGCTCAGTGGTTCTGCTGTCTGCCTCAAAAGCACAAGGTTCAAGTTCGATCCCCAGTACCAAAAAAAAAAAAGGAAAGAAAAGAAAAACAACCAGCTTGACCTCCCCAGAGAACTGCACAAAAAATGAAATGGGAAAGTAGACTGAACAGGTGACAAGAACTCATCACATTCTCTTTAGTGACCTGCTCACTCCCAAACAGAAAAATAGCACCATTCCTTTATAAAAGTGCCTGGGCTAAAAGGTAAAGGGGTAGGAGAGCAGGCAAATAAAAACGATCAACTTGCATGTTCGGAGCTATTCTTTATTTTTGTTTCTACAATTCTTAAGGTTTACTACCCTTCTGTTAGTTGAACAATACAAAGGATCTCTGTCTCCACTACTTCAAGCACAATGATATTTTAAAGGACAGAAGTTTAAAGGGGAAAATGCTAAACTTCAGACACCTCCCAGCAGCACTAAACCAGCAGTCAAAACCAGAAATTACAAGTCAACTGAACATATGCAAAAGTCACAGGTACCAAGGGACTGCACTGGCTAGTTGGCCTGACAGGTTGGCAAATGTCCAGTAATAGTGCCAGACATTTCATTCATAATACAACCTTCTACTACACAACCAAATGCTTCATTTTTGCCCAGAAACCATCAGATATTTCATCAAATAACATAGTATGAAACATGCCATGTCATGAAGCTCCTTGTTATTCATGATGACTCAGCAGCTGCTGCAAAATATCCAGTTGACAGCCTAGGTCTAGGATAGTAGACAGCAAGCAGGTCCACCAAAGTTCCAGTAAGGGGTAAAAAATGTCCTTATTTTAAGATGAAAAGAAAAAAAATCAATAAATAGGAGAGTACCCTTTTAACATAAGCCTGAATACTTTTCTTTGGTAGTTTCTGCAGTATTAATACCTATAGTGTTAATAAACAAACCCCAAAATATCTTTATTCTCAATTCAATGTACTTTCTTGTTAAATGGCTGGGGCAAGAAGCCAAGAGTATTTTAGACAGGGGGCAATAATAAATTATCAAGATCCAAAACAAAACTACACAGCCTGAAACCATATCAACTCTAACAACTTGGATTTTAGGTATTATGCTATTAAAACATCGTTTCTTTGACAGTACATCTAAGTACACTTTAAAATAAGCAGTGATTATATCTTTTCCCACCCAGAATACATTAGCTCCCTTGTAAACTTTGTTCAGACTATCCAATGGTATTAGTTCAAAAAATTTCACTTTTCTGTATATACCACACGATCTTAGAAAGCACTCAAAGACATCCTTAGGAGAAACAGAAAACACGCATGTCTAACTTCCATTCTACAAAAGTTTGGGTAAGGTTAAATGGCCAGGACTGTGACCTGAATTCTGATTTTAAATCTGTATGTAAATGTCTGTTTCTCATAAGAAAAAAAAAAAAACTTCGAAAACCAAACACATTCTGTACATATCAGGGGGAAAACAATGAGTGGTAGTAAAGTCAAGCTTTCTAGTTCTAAACCAAAACTTCTATTATTTAAAAATTTCCTTCAATTCTTTACAAAAAAATCTGTCAATGGTACCACACCAACAAAACAAAGTGTTCGATATTATCTAGAATAAAGTAATCTAAAACGTCTACTTTTAACAGCATGCAACAAGTTATCCGATCTTTTTACTATATTTTTGTTTTTTTAACAAGTTTAAAACATACTTCCTACCTACCTTATTGCCATTCAGGAGCTTAAGGGACTTAAAATAGGTCTCTAACATTTTCCTATGCAACACAAGTAAAACTTTAAAAACTGAATACTGTCAGAATCAAACGTCTCATTTACAATTAGGATGAACTCCTTTATATAATTTTTAAACATCGAGTATATGGGGGATAAATTATAACCACCAACGCTCCTTAAGTGTCAAAAGTACTCAAACTTCTAAAAAACGTCCCGATGTTATTAAAATATTTTTTGTGTAAGAAAAGAGCTGGAGACCTGGACAACTGTGGAGAACTGCCCAATTCCAGCCTCCCACATACAGAGGCGGGGAGGAAAGAAGAGGAAGGGAAGAGCAGCGCAGCAGAGAAAAAACGTAAGGGTGGAGAGGGACTTTCAAAATGCCCCAGTGCCACGGTAACTATAACCCAGTTAAAGAAAAAAATCCTAGGCCAATTTTCTTGGGCAGCGGAGGACATCGGGCAGAGGACATGAAAAATTATTTAGTAAGTTAAGCCTAAATTACTCCACTTTCCGTGTTAACAGCGCCCCCAATTCCCTGTGTGCCTCGGAGACCGATTACTCGGGGCAGGCCCTCCCCAGGCACCCCGAACCCTGAACCCTCAGCCAACTGCAGTAAATTGCACCCGTAGGACCTCCAACCTATCTTTTCCCTTCTCCCTCAAGAGGGCGAAAACCATCAAACCCTCAATAACCGCCAAAAAGATGCCCACGGTTCTCAAACCTACAATTTCCCTTCCCGCCCCGCGCCGCCCTCGGAAAGCCCCGAGCCCAAGGGCTGGGGAGGAGGCCGAGCCCCACGTGTGCGCCGCAGGCCGGGCGTCTCAGCCCACTTCCCGTCACCGCCCCAGCGGCCTGAGCTCTGGCGCCGCGCTCAGGCCTTTCTTCCCGCCCTCCCGTCCCTCCACGTGGGGCGCTGGGCCTCACACGGCCCGCTCCCTCCCGGTCCCCTGGGCCCCCGCGGCCGCCGAGTCCGTACCTGGCGCTGGGGTCGCCCCTGTTGGTAAGGCTTGATTGGCCCCTGGTGGCAACGCCGCGTCCGGATCTTGCCGCCACCGCCCCCTCCTCCTCCACCACCTCCTCCTCCGGCTCCCGAGGCCATGGCGGAGCCGCGGCGGCTTCCCGCTCCCGGGCCGGAGAGGCAGAGGTGGCGGCCTTAGGGCCTCCCCCGCCCGGCCCCGGCCCAGGGCCCAAAGTCCGCCCGCGCTGCCCACACAGGAAGGCACAGACAGACCAAGCGGCGCGAAGCTGCGAGGCCAAGGCGAGAGTGCGAACGCGCCGGCAGCGACGGAGGGAGTGGCGGCCGCCGCGACCGAGGATCTGGCTCCAGAACGGCCTCTTCTTGCGGGCCCCCGCGTCTGTTTTTTACGGTCTCTATGGAGATCTCCCGCGGAGGACAGGGCGAGCCCTTCCCGGCGCTGCTGAGGCCTAACTCGGCCGCCTGCTAGTGGAGGTTCTTCCGCCGCCCTAGGCGTCGCTGCCGCAGTTCAAGCCGCCGGCGCCGCCCGCTCACACCCGAATCTGCGCACGGCGCCCGCTCCACCGGCCGTCGTAGTCCCCGCAGTCGCCGCCGCTAATTGCGCCTATCGCCGCTGTTTAGGCCGCGTCGCGGTCGCGAGCCAGAACGACGTCACTCGTCGCGGTCCCTGCGTTTGAGTCATCACGCTGCGACCGCGTGATAGGCGAGGAGCAAAGAAGGGCTGGTAGAGCCCGTGCTCTCGGCCTCGCGGCACTCTGGGAAACGTAGTTCGGCTTGAAGACGCGGCTTCTCGGAAAGATGACACGCGCGGAATATCTGCAGGGTGGCCGGAGGCACAAAGCCAGTAAAGGGACTGCTGCTCTCGGCCTTAAATTTGAAGTGTGAAGAGGCGTTTACCATGAAAATAGTAAGCTTTTCCTGCTCTGCTTTTCTTCAGCAATTGGGTAAGCAGGCAGAAAGTAAAAAATACAAGGACAATTTATTAAAAAGAAAAGAGAAAAACCTGCAGTTAAACAATGACCGCGATCTTTAGGCCTAAAGCCGATGAGAAAAATACATACAGCTTCATTATTGTCAAACACATAGGGCTGGAATTCTGGGTTCACCTGTCTACCTGTATGACCTTGGATGACTCAAAACCTTTTGAGCCTGAGCTTCCCTCTATAAAATGGGAACTCTAAAATCCATCTTGTAAAGCTGCTGTGAGGCGCAGACTTGAGTAGCTACGTAGAGCACTCGGTGTATTTCCTGGTGTGCAGGAAACGCAGTAAATGGTTGCAATTAGAACCCATGTAGTTAGGTCACATTCTGAGTGGTATGTTCCATGTAATAAAAGTATACATTGGGCCGGGGATTTAGCTCAGTGGTTTCGTTGCCTGCTGCGCAAGCGCGAGGACCCGAGTTTGATCCCCGGTACCAAAAAAAAAAATATGCATATATTTACTCCAACTAGCATTATATTTAGGAGAATGAATAAGTGAGCTAGATTCAAATATTGACTCCACAATGTGGAGAAATTCTGGGAACTGACAGATTTGAGTGAGCACTTGGTCCAGCTCTCCTAATCAAAAGACAAGATAGTGGACCAGAGGATTAAGGGCACTGAAATAGGCAGTCAAAGCTGGGACATAACCAAAACTTTCTATGAGTTGAAGCAGCTAAATGATTAGAGAGAAAAGTCTGTTGTAAAGAGGTTATATGCCATTTTAGATAGTTATTTTAAAGTTTATGATAACTTTGAGGTGTAATAGACACTTTTTTTTTTTTGGTACCAGGGATCGAACTCGGGTCCTTGCACTTGCGCAGCAGTCAGCGAAACCACTGCGCTAAATCCCCGGCTAATAAACAATTTATATCCGTCACTTACTAGCTGTGTAGCCTTGGGGGAAATTACTGATTCTCTTTCTAAGCCTCAGCTTCCTCATCTACAAATAGAATGAATATTTACCTCAACGGGGTGGCAGGTCTTCGGAAAGGACGAATGTATTCCCAACTCATAACTGTTTAGATAGAAAACATCTAATATCAACCAGCTGTCACCTAACAAGTAATAAGCTATGAGACCTTTATAGCATCTAACCACAAAATTCCAGTCACAGTTTAAGTCATATATGTGTGCTGGGTGTGGTGATGCAGGCCTGTAATCCCAGCGCTCGAGAGGCTGAGGCAGGAGGATGGGTATGAGTTCGAGTCCAGCCTGGAATACATAGTGAGTTCAAGGTCAGCCTGAACTACACAGCGAGACCCTGTCTCAAAAAAACAAAAAAATTTAAAATATATATATAAATAAATAAATCATATATGTGAAATTATGAAGCCAAACTTATAGTGGTTTTGAACTTGTAAGACCTTTCAGCACCTAAATAAATCGTGTCCTACCAGACATAGACTGCAGACCAAGTGACTTTTGGTGGCACCTCTGACCATAACCACCAAGACAAGTTCCCGAAGATGATAGTAATAACTAACCCACTTTCTCTTCTCCCATCTAAGCTTCGTTCTCCCTTCCACTAACTGCCCCTAGGCTTTCCATGTAAGTTCTTGTCCCTGAAGTACTTCATCTTTCTTAAATAAAATGATATCTTTCAGATGTTCTTTCCCTCCTACACAGAAATCCCATTCTTTCACAATTCTTAGCTAGGTATTTGACAAGTACTCCCTGAAAAATGAATTTACAGGGAAGATCTGTCTTGTATCTGTAATTGGTCTACATATATAAGAGATTGAACTGTGCCTACATCCAATTTTCCCATTTCACTCATCAGAATCAAACTTTCAGCAAATCTCTTTCTGGAAAGGGACAGCCTTCATGGCCAAGATTTGAAAGGAAGATATGCAAAAAAATTGGGCCAAACTACAAATTTCAAAATAGAAGATCGGTAAAATTTGAGGAGATATGGAATGATCTACATCTGAGGCTTGTATCAGTTGTTTCACAAATATTTCTTTGAAGTAAAACAATATGGGAACAGAAATAACAATAGTTCTGGCCGGGAATTTAATTTAGTGCAACCACACCTGCCTCAAAAGCACAAGGTCCTGAGTTCATCCCTAGTAACAAAAAAGAGAGAGAGAGAGAAAGAAATACAGTAGCTGGGCTGGGGATTTAGCTCAGTGGTTTCACCGAGGCGCAAGGACCCGAGTTCAATCCCCAGTACCAAAAAAAAAAAAAAAAAAAGAAATACAGTAGTTCTGCATGCACGTGATTGATTGAGTGAAACTATACCAGAGAAGGAATGAGACAGTAGGAAATCTACCTTAAACCTGGGCCAATTTTTTTCCAGCCAAAATAAATAGTATAAGTCCAGGGGTTTAGCTCAGTGGTTTTGCCGCCTGCCGCGCAAGCACAAGGACCTGAGTTCGATCCCCAGTACCAAAAACAAAACAAAACAAAACAAAATAAATAGTATAAAGTCTATTACTTGTAGGTTCTCCCTCTACCAATAAACTTCTGTATTTTTTTCCCCACATAACATGGTGACCCTCTGTCAGTAATAGATCAGCAAATAGAGAAGCTACTGACCCTTCTCTAATAGATGAGGAATATCCAACTAATTACAAAGAGGCCTCATTCTTCAAAAGTAAGACAATTCCAACCAAAGGAGTATGTAAGGACAATTATAGAAAATTAGGAAGTTGTTTGCATTATTTTACCCTATAAACAAAATGATATATCTCCTATGTCTCTTGAAGCAAATTATTTTGTTGAGAGTAGTTTTAGATAGATCTCCATATTTCACCCATTTTCATGTAATAATTATTACCAAGCATTTCATTCGGTAGAAAAATAGTGAAAGCAGTGGGGTTTTTATTCACTTATGCAGTTTCAACTGGAGAACTGTGAAGTAGTGTAGTGAGGTTCAGATTCTAGAAGGTTATTGGGGATTTTCCCTGATTGCTTGTATTCTAGAGGAAGAAGGGCCATAGCAAAGGGAAGACATTTAAAGATTTAAATTATTGTACTTCCATTAACTTACTCTGTTCTCTGTCATTTGGGAATAAAGTAATACTTAAGACTAAATGCATTAACTAATTAAGTTTTGATTAGCTACATCTATCATGATTCCAACATACCATAAGATTGTCCCTCTTCTTATGTATATCAACATATGCTAGGTTTTGGTTATAATGATTTTATGTAAACACATATCATTTAAGGCATATTATAAATTCATCATTCTTGATTGGCAATTCAGTTTTATTAGAAGAAGTGACCAAATTCAAGAAGATCAATGCCATCCTAACATGTAAGATAGTTAATGAATAATCAACTGAGATTAATTCTTTAAAAACCCTATTATTGAGAACCCAATATATATTGGCTTGTAGTCTAGTATTTGGTGTGTCATTGAATAAAACTGTAAAACCCCCTGTCCAGTTGTACATTGTACTTTACCATTTTTCCAAATTCTCTTTAAAGTTTAATGTATTATATTCTATTGACCACTAGCACTTAACACTAATAATTCACCTGAAAATTTTACATTATACATCCTAAACATATTGTATTAAAACCATACCATACAAGCAATTTTTGGCTTTTTTAGTTTTTTTAATATAATTCATCAGTCACTTAGAAAACTGGACTCATCAAAGTTGTAAATATAAAACTATACTGTTTCCAAAATTCAATTTGCTAGCACTAAGTATCAAGCTTATTTTTTAAAAGCATTTGTAGAAAATGCTTATTTTTGTCAACCACTAACACTGTTTTATCTTGAGGGCTGTTTTATTTTTTTGGTACCGGGGATCAAACTCGGGTCCTTGCGCTTGCAAGGCAGGTGGCAGAACCACTGAGCTAAATCCCCGGCCCCCTGTTTTATCTTGAGAGACAGGGTCTTCCTATATAGTTCAGGCTGGCCTTGAACTCACTATGTAGCCCAGGCTGGTCTCCTACTTCTGATAATCCTCCTGCCTCAACTTCCCAAGTGCAGGATTATAGACATGTGCCACCAGGCTGGCAAGACACTAACTTATTAAAGCTTTTCTTTTCAAGAATATCCTGCTAATTAGCATGGAAACAACCCTAATAATATCTACATCACCCTCCACCAGAAAAGCACCAACTACCCAGTTTACACAAACAGTGGCTTTGGGCCCCTTGCTGCTCACTGACTGTAGCATCCTCCCCAGAGCTTGTTAGACTAAAGCATCCTACATAGTCCAGGCCTCCTCAATCAGAATCTGAGTTGTAACCAGACTTCCAGGTGACTTGTACGCACCTCTCTTTTAGAGAGGTTTTTAGCACTGTTTTTAAAATTAACTTTGGTACTAGAATTTATTAAGCGCATGTGAAATATTGAGTCTAAAACTGAACATTAGTTGTGAAATACATTTGAGCACAGATATTTAAAGAACATTTTGCTAGTTTTCAAATATCCTTCTTTTAAAACTTGTCTTTTAGAATTCATTCGTGAGAAACCAAAAACATAAATGTAAACCATAAATGAAGAAGGAATGAGCAGAGAGAAATTGTGACAAGAAACAGCCCACTACTTTGCTTAGAATTGCTATGATTTTTTTCTCTTTCTGATGTAGTCACAAAATCATTTTTTTTTTGGTACCAGGGATCGAACTTGGGTCCTTGCACTTGCACAGCAGGCGGCGAAACCACTGAGCTAAATCCCTGGCCCCACAAAATCATTTTTAAGGCGTACTAGCAAGAAATATTCTTGAAACTAGATTATTTAATATCAAGAATGCTAAATGAGACATCAGGCAATGTATAACAAAATCTACAGACCTTACATTCTTAAACTATAAAGGCATGAAGGATAGTAGTTTTCTACTTGACAAATTTAAAAAAACAAATTGAATAGATTACTGATTTCTAGTAGCTTGACCTCTTATATAGGTGCTATGAAGCTAACATAATACTCAGATACAATATTTTCTCCAAAAATTACTTGTGGAGAAGTTCAATTTTATAATCATAATGGATCCTTTGGTCTACAAATTCCCTGAAGTTGATCATCAAAAGTATTTTCTCAGCACTCTGGGAGGCTGACACAGGAAGGTTGAATGTTCCAGCCAAGGCTGGGCAACTTGGTGACTTAGCTTGACCCTGTCTCAAAAGAAAGAAAGAGCTGGTGATGTAGCTTGGTGCAAAGACCTTGAGTTTAATCCCCAGTAATGCCCCTCTCATGTGTATTCTTTCTGCAGCACACCTGGGAGTCCTTGACTCCAACAGGGGGCCTACAAAATTGTGAAATGCAAAATATGAAAAATCATATTTAAAGGAGCTGACATATCTTTCCCCTCATATAGGCCAAATATAAACACATTTACTCATGCATCAAAGCAAAATAATGAGATAACCAAAGTCTGTAAAGAGCCAGCTTAGGAACTCCTTTCATTAACCTTACAACAACCAAGAAAGAATTATGAATGGGCAGTTTCCGGAGCATGTTTTTTTTTCTTGCCATCTGGTGAGTCTCACCAAAGTGAGCAGAAATTAAACACAAATGTTAATTATTATTTTCATTACCCCCTTTTCTCAAAGGAAGCTACCCTCTCTTACCAAAATGAAAATCTGGATTTAGAACATGCTTATTCTCCATTATCCAGGTGGCAGAGTTGACTGAACAGAGCAAACATAAAGGTAAGTTATGATGATTTTCAGGCAACACCTATGACTCAGTAATGTCCTGGGGCCGCAACATGGCTCACCTTGTTTGGGTCCATGACAAGGACAGTAAAATAGCTCGAAGTACCAAAAAGACAGTTCAAGACCGAAAAGCAAACAATAAAAAGAACTCTTCAAATCTCCAAAGCAAAGACGAGTGAAGTTATATCATTCTATATTTGGTGTTAAACATGGTAATATTGCCACGCAAAACAAAGCAACTACAGACTTGAGCAAAACCTACTTACACTCCCCACCCCAGCTAGGGAAAATGATCTTCACACACAGAAGTTTAGGTTCCACCTCATACCTACGTGGAATAGAGAATGGAAACATCAAAGCAGACTATAGGTCTACACAGAGGCATGAGCAAAATAGCCAACAGCTTCCTCCGATCACAGTTAAAACCAAGTGGTACTTTAAATTAGTAACAGTTGGATCTGCTCTTTTTCATCTGCTTGGTCCTAAAACCTTCCCTCTTCAGGGAATCAGCAGTGTCTCATAAGCACTTCTGACGAGAAGCACCTGCCTGTAGGCCCATCCTTGTCACTTGAAGTGCTGAGATCAATGGTTGACATTAGCCTCAGCCTTGCTAATGCTTGAGTCTTGTCTCTGTCATAGCAGAGTCTACACAGAACAGCAGTTCCTCTGCAAAGAATGCTGCTGGGGACCAAGGAAGCCAATGGACAAAGGGCACTAGGGATAGATCACTCTGAAGGAAACGCCACTCATCTCTCCCTGCCAGTGGCTGTGGTGGACACCTATCCCTTACCTCCTCATCAGAAGTTACTTTTGCAGCTATTCTTCCTTAGACACTGGCCACAATCCTTCCTCAAGGTTTGTTTTTTGACTTATCCCTTCATTTTCCAGTCACTAACTTTTGTACATTGTCCTTTGAAAAGTATTAAAAACTGAGATGGAGGGGAAAATGCAACCATCCTCAGAAATTGTCTGTCCCAGTTCCAAAGTAAGGAAAAGTACAGGGCCTGGTTCCAAACAAGATCTAAACACGACAGGTCAGATCATTTAAACATCTGTGGCAATTTTTTGCCTAAGACTTCCTCTATCTGCAAGCAATATAGAAAAGGCAAGAGGAAATGTTTAAGGAACAAGGTAAGGGAAAAGAGAGGGTGGCTGAGACAAGCAGAAGAGAAAGGTAAACTTTAAATTCTGTTGATTTGATTTGTTTTGTTTTGTTTTGGTACCGGGGATCGAACTCGGGTCCTTACGCTTGCAAGGCAGGCAGCAGAACCACTGAGCTAAATCCCCAGCCCTAAACTTTAAATTCTGGCAAACAGTTGCCACTAGCTAGTTTTCAGAACATCATAAAACATTCTGCCAGGTTCACGGCCAACCTGAACTCACCTTTGGTGTATTTTCCCTCCATCAGTCTTCCGGGTCCAGATTGGCTTCTTGTTGACCTCAATTCAAAAGCTGTAAAATAAATGAAGGAGTGCTGAGTGATACCTTGTAGAAATGGTGTTACGGAAGTTCAGAGTGTCACTTACTAGCATCATAAATAATGAAAGACCAATACATAATACATGGGAAAGAAGAGACACTTCTTATTGTCCCTTCATTTCCCTGGAACATTTTACATCCAGTACAAGGCAAAAACTGGATAAATATTTATCGAGTGGATGAATGAATATTCATGGTTTTGCAATTCCTTATTTCCTTCAACTTTTATGTAATGCAAATTATCTGTGTTTACAAAAGTACCTTGAAATGAAATTTGTTACAATTATATTTCATTGTTAAAACACTTTTAAGCCCCCTTTCCTTTAAAGTACAATTTCCTCAGATCATGCCCTAATTGCCATGTTAGAGGCACACGGTACGATCACTTTCATGTAATCAGATCAACAGCATGCTTTTCTTTACAGATAATACAGTATTATATAAGAACTATGAACTAAAGAGAGGAGGGTATGTACAATACTTTAAAGTAGGCTTTGGAAATAGCCTTCAATGAATATATATTATATTCTGGTTGTGTGTTTTGCAGATAGAACCATGATCACAGTGTAGGCCCTACCACTTGGGCACAAGTAGAAATGGTTGTTGCTTTACTTCTAAGTACTTTGTTTAAATATGTATGCACATAAGTTTACCTTTGGAAGTACATTTTGCGTGAATGGCTTTAAGTTTATGTTCTCCATTTTAAACAATTTATCAGGCAGACAACCAGAGCTTCAGATAAACTGCCACTGTCCCCACTGGCCAGCTCAGCGGTGCAGGTTAGAGCACCTGAGAGGACAGTGATTCTTCACAGAGGTGTCCTCCACTGTAAGCTCTTCAGGCGGAAAGGCCAGGTTACAGAAAGTACTCAAGACAGAGACACAAAGAGCTACCTTTGCAGAGGGACGAAGTGTGTCCCCAAGTAATCTCAGTATCTAGCCAAGATCTTCCAGAAGTGAGGAAAAGCCCCGGGGCCATGATGTGTCCATCTGGCCCCTTAATCCAAGTGGTTGCCATTCTTTTCCTGTGCTACTCAGGGGTGGCACCTGCTGCAGCTTCTGTGCCATTCGAAGGCCTCTTGCACAGTGTTGCCACTCCTTCTGGGGATCTGCCCTGTCACTGAGTCACTCAGCGTCTCTCCGGCTCTTCCCCCAGAGAAGGGCACGCAGTCCCTCCACGCCAGAGGATGCAAGGGCACCTGGTCCTCTGGGCTATTCTCCCTTCACTAGTTCTCTGCCTACACCATCTTCTTCTGGTGCTGACTGGAAGGAAGCGAAACATCCCCACCCTCCAGTTCCCAAATGTTTTTCCTATTTTTCTAAGGTTTTTAGAAGACACTGAAACATTATTTCCTTTTCACAAAGGAAAATGAACACAAAAGACTTTAGCTGCTTGAAGGAGGGGAGAGAAAATGAGAGTCTAAAGAGGAAAGTATCTAAAACCATCTAACTTTAAACACCATGAGGCCTTTTTTGTTCCAAGGCCAGAGCTAAAAATCAGGACCTGGTTTAATTTTTGCCTTTCCATAACCATCTACAAATTCTGGCATCAGCATCAGATGAGAAATATTCGCAGCATAGATTCTCAGGCCTGCAGAATCCCTAGGGTGGAACCTAGAAATCTGTGTTTTGTCTTATTTTATTTGGTACTGGGTATGGAACCCAGGGCCTTGCATATGCTAAGCTAAGCACATGCTCTACCTCACCACGTGCTCTACCTCTAAACTACATCTCAACCCCTAGACATCTTTTAACAAACTTCCAGCATTTTTCTTTTCTACTCACTCTGGTCCTCTGATCTCCTTTTGGGTACACTCCCTGGAAGTAATTTTCTTTCTGTTTCCTGTACCCTTCATCTTACCCCTGGAGTGGTTACCACCAGTTAAAGAACCTTTGGAACCAAAATCTGGTGTGTAGTTCAGTATCCATCTTTGTTTGAAAGGGAAGATTATGCAGCGGCCTGGAGGATGTTCATATGTCTAGTCTTCGTGGGGTTTTTTTGGTACCGGGGATCAAACTCGGGACCTTGTGCTTGCGAGACAGGCAACGGAACCACTGAGCTAAATCCCTGGCCCCATAGTCTTCGTGTTTTGTATCACGTTGTTATCATCCTTTAGTCTCCTGTGCATGTTTCAAGAAGATAATCTTAAGTCTAACCCACAACACATTAGACCATCCCAACAGCATATCTTCAACCTGTAGCAAGTACCAAAATGGTTCCCAGAGACTTAAATGCTGGTTGATTCTTGTGGAAAATCATCAGTATACATAGGCACCCCACTTTGCCAAAGTTTGAGGTAGAGAAGAAAGGACCTAAGAAATCAATTCCTAAAGTAGATAAGTTACAAAGAAACATTTTTTTTTAGATTGCTTGTTTTGATTTGTGTAATTTTTTGTTAAACCCTTCCTCATGTTACCTGAAAGGAACAAGTCACCCCTTTTTATGTGAATTTGGCTAGGTGTGCATATTATCAGCCCATTTAATTCCAAGGTAAGGTTAGGAGTGCTAAGCTAAATTGGAACACAGAAGGGTTATGTCCTACAGAGTGATGGTGGACATAATCATTCACATGGAATGATCGGGAAGACTCATCCCCCAGGGATGGCTGTTGATGTTGCTGAAGTCACCTATGTTTAGTGGCTTAACAAAAAGTCATGTATTGTCATTATGACATCAGAATACTCCTCCATATTAAATAACAAAGGGATAAAAAATGGGGAGGGGCACGGGCAGGCAGAAGAGCAGGTAGAAAAGTGAACTTCTTGGAACTAAACAAGCTCCAAGAATTGCTTCCTTTATTTCAAAAACTCCCTCACTTCAGACTAGGTTATTAAGACCCACCTCTTTCCTATAGAGTTGACTAAGCAGCAGCAGTACCTCTTCCGAGCTGATGATCTGGAAGTAGTGTAACTGATGCCAGCTGTCTGCCGAGCAGTCTGCTAAATGCCATAAATAAAGAAAATCATTTTTCTGAATAGAATGTCTTTTTTTCCTAAAAGGCTGGTACAGAGATGGAGTTAGGAACCAGAGAAATTGCAGACTTTGTAAGTTGGAAGAAACTGCCAAGCTCTCTTTTGCCAGCCTCACAGCCAACTTACCCAATTTATTTCTTCAACTTCCCCTGTAAACGCCTGTTTTATTTGGACTTCAGTGTATCTGGGAATGGAGCCCCATGCTTCCTGAGGGGTGGAGGGTGGTCCCAGATGGTGACAGCTGCTTTGCTGAGCGGGAATCAGGAGCAAGGCTGCACCTTGGTGAGCTCCAGGGTCTGCCTGGGCACCTAGCCGCCACGGACTTGAGCCTCAGGAAGGCTCCTCAACAATTCTTCCCAAGTGTGCCCTTGGCAAAAAAGGTCATCTAGCTGGGCATGGTGATGCATGTCTGTAATTCCAGCACTCTGGGAGGCTGAGGCAGGAGGATTGTAGTTCGAACCTAGCCTTGGTGACTTAATCAGACCCTCAGAAAAAGGAGCGGAGGATGTAGCTCAGTGGAAAGGGTTTCTTTTCTTTTCTTTTCTTCCTTTTTTCCCCGCTCTGGTGCAGGGATTTGACCCAGCACATCGCACATTTTAGGTAAGGGTTCTCTCACCGAGCTACATCTTCACCACTTTTTACCTTTATTTTGAGAAGGCCTTGCCAAGTTGCCCAGGGTGGGGTTGAACTTGCAACCCTCCCTCCTCCTCAGCCTCCAGGGTATCTGGGATTGCAGTATGCATCACCCACTAGCGAGGCTAGTTCTAGTGTTGCTTTACACATTTCTACACTAGACAAAAGACCTTATTGTTGCGTGGTTTATCCAACTGGGAATAATTTTTCCATTTTATTATTTTAAAAAATTTGAAGCAAAACATTTATTGGCACCTTTTAGATATATGCAATGATAACAGTCATCATAGGGAATTTTTCCCCATCCCGCCTCACCCCCTCCCTCCCTTATATACAAAGCTTTGTTTCCATTTTTCCTTATATTTTCTTTTTTCTAGTACCTTCTTTCCTTTTCCCCTTCCCAGTCCCTTGTTCTCCTCATTTGAACATTTTATTTCCATTTACCAATATCTATTACACATTTTAGTCCTTATTTGCACTTTGGGTTTTTCACACCAGAGAAACAAAGCAGTACAATTTATTTTGCTTAAGAATATGGTCTCAAGGTGCAAGCATTTAACTATAAATGTCTCAAGCTCATCCTTCTTTATGGCAGAATAGTACTCCATTGTATAAAAATACCACATCTTCTTTATCCATTTGTCAGTTGATGGGTTGTTTCTGATTTAGCTATTACAAATTGTGCCACCAGAAACATGGGTGTGCATATATCACTGTGGTATAATACTTTTAATTCTTTTAGGAAGATACCAAGAAAGGGAATAGCTGGGTCAAATGGAACCTCTAGTTTTAGTTCTTTGAGGAATCTCCATACTGATTTCCACACACAGTGGTTGCACCAGTCTACACTTCCACCAACAATGGAAAAGGGTTTCTTTTTCCCTACAGCCCTTCCAGCATTTGTTATCAGTTGATTTTTTGATAATAGCCATTCTTTCTGAAATGAGATGGAATCTCAGCATTGTTTTAATTTGCATCTCAAATGAGGAGTGACACGGAACATTTTTTCACATATTTATTTGCTGTTTATACTTCTTTTTTCTTTTTTCTTTTTGGTACCAGGGATCGAACTCGGGTCCTTGTGCTTGCGTAGCAGGCAGCGAAACCACTGAGCTAAATCCCCGGCCCTGCTGTTTATACTTCTTCATCTCTTCACCTGAGAAGTATGTATTCATTTTAGATGCCCATTTTTGTTCTTTTTTTTTTTTTTTTTTTTTTTTTTTGGTTCCAGGGATTGAACTCAGGACCTTGCACTTGTGCGGCAGGTGCAGCGCCACTGAGCTAAATCCCCGGCCCCAGATTCTCATTTTTGGATTGGGGGAGTAAAAGATTTCTACATTAAAAACTACAGTGCTCTGAAAAAGGAGATTAAAGAATATATCAGAAAATGGAAAGATATCCTTTATTCTTGGGTAGGAAGAACCAAGATAGTGAAAATGGCCATACTTCCAAAATTGATATACAGATTTAATGCAATCCTGATCAAAATTCCAACAGCATACCTCACAGAACTAGAGAAAAAAATCCTAATATTCACTTGGAACCAGAAGAGACCTAGAATAGCAAAGGCAATTCTGGGCAACAAATGCAAGGCAGGGGGTATCAAAATCCCTGACCTGAAATTATACTACAAAGCTACTGTGATAAAAATAGGAAGATACTGGCAAAAACAAAACAAAACACACACACAAAAAAACATTGATCCTGAGGATCAGTGGAACACATTAGAAGATGTAGAAACAACTCCTGACACACTCAGCCACCTCATCTTCAACAAAGGAGCCAAACACCCTCACTGGAGGAAAGATAGCCTCTTTAATAAATGGTGCTGGAAAAACTGACTTTCCACTTGCCAAAGATTAAAACTAGGGCCAGGGATTAATGGCACCGTGCCTACCTCGTAAGCACAAAGTCCTGAGTTCAATCCCTGGTACCAAAAAAACCCACAAACAAACACAGCAAAGATTAAAACTAGACCCATATCTCTCACCATGCACTAAACTAAAATCAAAATGGATCAAGGATGTAAATATTAAAACAAACAATCTGCTGGAAGATAGAATAGGTAGAACTCTCAGACATTGGTGTAGGCAAAGACTTTATGAACACAACGCTGATCACACAGGAACTATCACAGAGAATCAACAAGTGGGATCTCATTAAAAAGCTTTTGCACAGCAAGGGAAACCACCAACAGTGAAGAGACAACCCACAGTGTGGGAAAAAATTTTTGCCAGCTGTTCCTCAGACAAAGGTCTACTATCTAGAATATATAAAGAACTGAAAAAAAAATCAGACCCTTCCATTTCATTATTCATTCATTTATATTGAATATTCTGTTTCATCATAAGAAACTAAGGCCCAGAGAGCGTAGCCTATGTAGTCAAAGTCACAATGTGGTGACTTTGTGACAAATGGACATCTTCTGACTCCAACCCGTGTGTTTTGTACTATTTAGGGTGTGGTGGTATTTTTGTTCACTGATTTAAAAAATCTTATTCTTTATTAACAAACATCTCTTATTTCTCTGTTGTTGGTGGCAGCGAAGGATTGACAGCACCAGGATGACAGAGGTGTCTAAATACCACTTAACTCCAATGATCTCTCCTCAGATTTACATGTACTTCAAGGAAGAAGACTTACATTGGCAATTGATCTTGGGATACTAATAGTCCATGTAAAAAGAAAAGTAATATACGTTACACCTGTGTTATTACCTAGCCTCAAAAATAACTGAAGTGGTTCCACCACCTGCCTCGCAAGCGCAAGGACCTGAGTTCGATCCCCAGTACCCTCCCCCCGCAAAAAAAATTAGCGGGTGGAAACACATTGATAGCTTCCTATGGTCTCTGACCTTCTGGGACATCTCTGTTTCAAACTTTACATTGACAAAGTTCATTTTTCCTTGGGAGCCTCCATTAATCTGTACACTGGGGGTCACATACTTCAAATTCCTGCTCTGTGTGATAATGCTTCCAGTTGTTTGCCGTTGGCTGTCAAGCTTTCCAGGGTTTGTGACGGAGGCGGAATGTAGCAAGAGTCAATTGCTCTGGTTAAACACGGCAGGTTAATCATACAATTTTGTATCCTACCCACCTCTAAACTTACCATAGGTGGCAGCAATGAGGATAAAAGTATTCAGCCACTAGGGGAAAATAAAGAAACAAGAGACCATAGTGGACAAAAGATTTTATCACAATTTTGGGAGAGGAAAAGCAAAGACAAAAGAGAAACTCATTTAGCAGGGAGAAGAACTGACAACCTAAAGACAGGAGACAGTGTTTCTCAGAAAATATGAAGAGAACTCCAGGAGGTTCCTAGTACTGTGGAAAACTGGAGAGAGTGCGTGGCTGAAAACAGGTTGGGTTGTGTTTCCGGGTATACACTATTGATTTCTAGTTCCCCTGTCCTCCTCCTGGGAGGAAGGGACCCTTTCTCTAACCTTCACAGAAGTCACAGGCTCATTCTCCAGAGAATCAAGAAGTCCAGAGAAGGTCTGGTTCAATGTATTCATTTGTACAGTAAGTGTATAGAAAGAAGTGAATACCTCCAAAGTGAACATAGGTGAGACATAGCCTCTCCCCTACTCTTCTCCTAGAACAAACCCTACACTTACTTCCCCATACCTTCAGGCTACAGTGTTCTTTGGCTAAACAAAGATCCTTAGGGGAAAAAAAGGGAAGGCTATTTTCATATATTATGGTTATGGGTTTATTTGGATTTGTTTTAATCTTTTTATTTTGTTTATTCTGTTTTCCCTCTTTTCATCTGCTTTTTCTTGCCTGTTAACACATCGCCTGTTATCTCCCCCCATGCTTTTTTAGAGACACACTCTAGGTAATTCAGATAGGTCCTGAACTCACTATGTAGCCAGCCAGGGCTGGGGATTTGTTCAGTGGTTCCAGCGCCTGCCACGCAAGCGCAAAGTCCCAAGTTTGATCCCCGGTAGCAAAAAAACAAACTATGTAGCCCAGCTGGCCTTAAACTCGTGGTGCTCCCCCTTCCCTCAACCTCCCAAGTGCTGGGTTTATGGGCATGCATCACTACACCTGGCCTGGAAACTATATTTTCTTTTTTTCAGTGATTACTTTAAATTTTAACATGAATTATCTAAAATTGATCTGTATCTGTATTGCCCTCTAAGTCAACAGAAGTACTGTAGAATATTTCTACTACAATAAATCCTGTTGACAATTTGAGCTCCATTTAATTTTTATTACTTCCACACAGGTTTTGCTGATGCTCATTTAGATTTATCCACATATAGACCAATTTCTTTGCTCACCACCCTTATTCCTTCTTTCTGGATTTAATTTCCTCCTTCTTAAAGTACTACTTTAAATAGTAAGATTCTCTGATAGGTGGAAAATTCTTTTGGTCTTTGCCTAAGGTGTTATCATTTGCCCTCATCAAAAAAAATTATTTTTTCGTACCAGGGATCAAACTCGGGACCTTGCACTTTCAAGGCAGGCAGCAGCACCACTGAGCTAAATCCCTGGCCCAATTTTCAAATTTTTAACTTACTGGAAATTGAAATACAGATTGACACTTTCAGAATTTTGAAGTTATTCCATTGTCTTTTGACTTCTGTTGGTGTGTTTGACAAGTCTGATGTTAATCTGTCTTTCATTTATAGCTTATAGCTGTTCTCTGAATGCTTTTAACATTTATTTTTGGTGTTTGGCAATTTCATGTAATATGTCTAATTATTGACATAAAGTATTATCTCTAGGGACTTACTGCATTTTCTGAATCTGACAACTCATGGCTTTCATCACTTTTGCACAATTTTAAGGAATTATACCTTCTCCCTTTGACTTTCTCCATTCTTGCATGCTTTTCCTTTGATGTTCTTATTAGAGATATATTTGGTCTTAATCATTCTTCCCTTATCTCAGTTAACCTCTCTTCTGTATTTTCCTTCTTTATCTGACTGTGCAATGTTTTCAGTACTTTAAGTCTCTTCTACACTTACCTGTCTTTCTTCTTCAGAATCTATTCTGCTGTTAACACATTTTTTGAGCTTATTTAAGTGCTCTTAATTTTCATTTCCTCAAGTCCTTGGTTCTTTTTCTAGTGTCCCTGTTCTTACTGCCTTGGTGACTTCTACAAGCTAAGCCACTGCATGAAGGACTGTATGTCATCCACACTGAGTGGAGAACCACAGGGTAAAATGATTTGTAGGCAGGAATAAGACATCTGTTTAATATTAACATATACTATTGGATGGTTACTTATTTATCCAGTGTAAGAGATTTCATATGCAGTGTCCCCATGATCATGTCAACAACCCCATGGGGCAGACACTCACTAACCTCATTTGTATATGGGGAAACTGAGTCTTATGTGAAGGATTTGATAAGAACAAAAGATAGAAAGTGGTGGAGCTGGGCTTGAAGACTTTCATCAGAGTGTTAGGGTCAAAATCTTGTCAGAAGAAATGTAATGATGTGAGCCTTATTTTGAATTTTCAGCAGAAAAGGGAAAACTGCAGGCAGTAGCATTCTTTATTTTCCTAGTCAGCTTGGATACTTTTCTATCTGTGTTTCCTTTGCCTGGTGATATTCAGCCTGTAAAGAGATGAACCATAGCTGTTGACTGAAGGTTGAGGCATCTGTCAAATGGTTCCAGTGGAGGCAGGTAAGTAGGTAGGTAGGTAAGTTCTATTTTAAAAAATAAGTTTATTGTAGTGGAAGTTGCACAGTGTCTTCCTTACAGAGAGTACAAAAAAGGTAGCTTAATAGGGGAGAATCCTGAAACATCACCCCATTCAGGTGATTGTCACTATCAACAGTGAGAGCATGTTGAAAGCATGGATTCTTCAAATGTCATGATCTTTCCCATCACTCCAATCTAATCAGTCTGGAAAATATCAAACAAATCTAGTAGAGAGGCTTCTATAATATACTTTACTGCACTCCTCAAAAATGTTAAAGACCTCAAAAACAATTCAAGTTTGTTACTTCACAGTCGAGAGGAACTCAAGAAGGTATGACAAGATGTAATGTAGCATCCTGGATGGGATCCTGGAAGAGAAAATGGAATTAGGTAAAAAGTGAGGAAATCTAAATCAAGTGTAAAGTTGCATTGTGTGGGTATGATATAATCTTTATATGTATAGCATACATAACATTAATTTAAAATCATATTTTTAATGGAGGGTAGAGAAATAGAGTACTTGGAGAACAGAATGTTATGTAAATGTCAACAATGTTGTAAAGTTGTTTCCTGTCAGGAATAAAACCTCAGGTCTTCCAGGGCAGTTCTGTATCTTATACTGAATAACTCCTCTATTTAGTAAGTAACTTCCAAGTACCCCCGTGTACCTTTCTCTGCACTAAGCATTGGGAACATAGTGCTGCATAATATAGGCAGTAGCCCTGTCCTTACAGGGCAGGTAGTTTAGTGAGGAAAGAAACCAGGAAAAATAAAGATTATTTAATTATATCATTGACAGTGGTACAAAGAAGAACTACAGCACCTTCTGATCATGAACAAGAGAAGCCCAGTGTAGTCTGAGGGATTATCAAAGGCTTCTCAAAGGAATTTGTTCGAGCTAAGACCAAAAAGATGTATATCACATTTTACCAATAAAATAATCCCAACTTTGTCAGTATCTTCAGCAAAAAAACCCCTGTATTCACAAACTTTTCTTCAGTTGGCATTTTTATTCCCAATGTTAATCATTAATATTTCTTCCCTTAATAAGGAAAGATGTTTGGAGTTCCTGTTTTGAGCAAAGATATCAAACAGCCATGGACTTGTGCCTCTCATGAAGCAGATCTGAAAAGAAATGAGAAAATATAAGCAAAATTAAGTTTATAATAATTTTTCTCCACCAACAATACTAATATAGTTTTGGTCCTATTTTTAAGATATCTTCATTTTATTTTATTTTATTTTTCTGGCACTGGGACTCAAACTCAGGACCTTGTCCTTGCCAGGTAGGTGTGGCACCACTGAGCTACATCCCTGGCCCTCAAATATCTTCATTTTAAATAAATATTCTCATTATGGGACATAACATTGGGTTACAACAACACATCCCATAATTTTGTTTTTTGTTTTGGTCCCGGGGATCCAACTCAGGACCTTCTGCTTGTGAGGCAGGCAGCACCACTGAGCTAAATCCCCAGACCACATCCCATAATTTTCTACTATAAATTTGTATTTTAGCATAACAGTAGCTGGCTATGTGTCACAGTAGCTGCATCTGGGGCATATAGGAAGCAATCTTTGTGTTTACTCACTTGGTACGATGAACGGCAAGGTGTATGCAGTGTGCTAGTGTCAAACCATGATTTTTCCCCACATAACGTTCCATCTAACAGGTTTTGGGTATGTTTACCTGAGGATCATAGGGGATAAAATATACCAACCACTCTTCTGTTATGAAAACATGTATTTTACCATAATGGAATGTGGGTGCAACTCACAGTAACTGCACCTGGGAAAAGCAAAAACTCATCTGTGCATTTATCCACTTGGCAGATGAATGACAATGTGTGAACAAGAGCTCCAAAGCAGCAAGAGGTGAGTTTTACCCATGAAATGTTCTAAATTTAGAATTTCTAGAATTGCTAAATTTCTGTGCAGTTAGGATTTGTTTTGAAAAAAGTTTTCTTTTGATTTTTCTGGTAGAAGTAGCAATTCAGTACAATGCCACATGAAAAACCAGATTTGCAAGTTTTGGAGAAGGTCAGAAGTGAATCATCAGATTACTCATGCATGGATGATGAAGATGATGATGAAAATAATGATGACTGATGATAATGAATGAAGATGATAATGATGATGTTGGCTATGTGAGCCAAAGTTCCAGTGACAGTGAAATGGAGCAAGAATCGGCTGATACATACAAAGGGAATGGAGACCTTCTTGATTCAGATGACAAAACAGCAGTGTGAGTACATATTTGACTAGTTGAAATGTTGCAAAATGTTCACACAACCAAGTAGAACAATCCAGTGTTAGAACTAGGTCTGGAAATATAGGATCTTGGCAGGGGTGAAACCTGTTGGACAGAATGCCAGCCCTGCCATTCAGTGTTAGAAACTGTAACAGATGAAATACTACAAGATGTTGTGAAATACACAAAGGCTGAAATATACGTAAAACATTTTATATGCACCAATAGCCATATTCAAAAATGTTTATTATGACACCTCATTAGCTGAACTGAAAGCATTCGTAGGTCTGCTGTACTTAGCAGGGATTTCTCAGAGTAATCACAGGAATGTAAAAGACTCATGGAAAAATGATGGGTCAAAATATGGCATAAAAATGTATGCCCTTGTAGATGTGAAGACATTATGCTTTCAGTTTAGAAATTTATCTTGGAACTAAGCACTAGGTCCTTATTCATATAGTAATAAACTAAATGATGTTGTGAACAGTCTTGTTGCTCCCATCTCCCAAACTAATCAGAATGTGACATTCAACAATTGGCTTACCAGTTTCCAATTGACATTACATTTGCTAACAGTTGACTAGCATAGGAACTGTATGCAGGAACAAAGGAGAAATTCCAAACTAAACGTTGCAATTTCAAAACAGAGAATTGTATAGTACAATCTTTGGACTTCAGAAAGATTTACTTTGGCTTCATATATGGCAAAGAAAAACAAACTGGTACTACTGATGTCAGCATTGCACTATGATGGAAATGATAGGGAAACCTTGACAAAAAGAAGCCTGAGATGGAAACTTTCTATAACAAAACCAAAGACAGAGTAGACGTTAGTGAATTATGCAGCAACTACAGTATCACTTGAAACACAAAGCATTGGCCAATGGTTGTGTTTTACTCCATCCTAAACATGTGTGGCATAGTTTGATAGTTTACAAAGAAAATAACAAGTGCAAAATATCACAGAATTTTCTTAGAGGATTGGAACTGGAACTCATAAGAGATCATTTACAGCAGAGGAAAAGCAAAATTTTTCTGCCCAGGGAACTACACACAAAAAAAGGTTGTGGAGTACACTGGTGAGCTGACAGATGAACAGGCAGGCACAGGATCACAAAGACCTACTATAACAACACGAAAACCAAAAATATCTCAACTGTGCCCTACAAGAAAGGACAGGAGAACAAAACATAGGTGCTCTCAGTGTGACACTTGTATATGGAACATTCAGCTTACATGTGTTAAGACTGCCTTGAGTGTGATAGTTGAAGCAAAGATTATTTCTGTGGTAGACATTTGTATTTACATTGTAGTCCACATAGGTTTATATTTCTGATGTTGCCAGATTTTGTAAGCAAGTAAACAGCTGATGTGAAAATCTTGATGCCTATTCTAAGCACTCATTATGTACTTGATATTTTATATATTGATCTTATTTTCCTGCTAAGTGCACATTGTACAATATAGTAGGAAGCTGCTGCCAGAACAGGAAGAGAGATGACAAGAATGTCCTGCCATATAGGAAAGGAAAGCTAGGAACATGTGCTATCATTGCAAGCAAGACGTGTGCATGGAGCATGCAGTTGTCATGTGTGAAGATTGCCTTGGGTGGGACAGTTGAAGAAAAGATTATTTTTGTTGTAGAATGCTATTGATATTTCATTTTAATTCATAGAGGAATTTCTGATGTTATCTTTTAGGTTTTGTGAGAAAGTACAGAGCTGTTGTGAAAATGATGTTTATTATAAACATACAGTACATATTAAGAATTTAATTTTATTGATATTTTATGTTCCTGTTAACCACCCATTGTATAATATAATAAGAACCTCCTGACAAAACAGCAAGACCGGTGAGATGTCAAGTATGTCCTACAAAAAGGCCAGGAAAGTAAAACACATGTGCTGTCAGTGTAAGTGATATGTGTGTATGGAAGACGCTGTTGTCATGTGTGAAGACTGCCTTAGGAGTGATAACTGAAGTAAAGGTTATTTTTGCTGTAGGGTGCTATTGGTATTTTCATTGTAGTTCATATAGGAATTTATTTCTGTTGTTCTTTAGAGTTTGTACGCCAAAAAAGTCAATGTTGAAAATTTTGATGCTTTTTTATAAACACTCAATAAATATTAAAAACTCAATACTTTATTTTTTTGGTACTTTTTTTCTGTTAATACTCATTCAATGTAATAAAACTCATAAAATTAATAAGTCATCAATAGAAATATTCTAAAGAATAAACAAGGGTATTATACGTACGTTTCTGCACCATTATGACAAAATTGGCATTGTGCCTCATGGGCTGTATTAATATCCTCATTTTTCCATCAAATGTGGCTTTCCCTCTCATCCTGTTTATGAATTTAAAAATTTAGGTTGAGTTGGATTTTTATATTCAGTTACAGGTTCCTGTTAGCTTGCTTTGTTCCATGGCTTCAGCTATGTCTACACATCATTTTACAGTCCTCTTTTCCAAAGGAAGAGCCCGATTCTCCTCCTCTGTGGGAACCTAACTTCAGGATTTCCCTTCTAAAGTCTAATGCATGCAGTGTAAAGGAAGCAAGTGAGATTTCTGAGAGGAGGTCATAAAAGGCCTTGTGGCTTTTTCTTCTTTTAAGACAGGGTTAGGCAGTTCAGGCTGTCCTTAATTCACTGAGTAGCCCAGGCTGGCCTCGAACTCACAGTGATGCTCCTGTCTCAGCCTCCTGTGGGCTGGGATTAGAGGCATGACCTCACCTGGCATGTGGCTGCTTTGCTTGAACCACACACTTTAGGGAAGCCAGTAGCCGAAGCACCAGCTTGCCAGCTGTGTGGACAAACATCCTAAAAGTGGACCCTCCATGTCCAGTGAACCACAACTCTGGCTGATACTGACTACAGCTCATTACAGATTGGAGCCAAAACCACTCGCTTACCCGCACTTGAGTTTTGGACCCATAGTAATGGTGTGAAGTCAGCTGGATGTGGAATCCCAGGACCCTGGGAGGCTGAGGTAGGAGGATTGCAAGTTCAAGCCTATCTTGGGCAACTTGGTGACTTAGTGAGACCTTGTCCCTAAATAAAATACAAAAAAGGGCTGGAGATGTAGCTCAGCAGAAAGGCCCTGCCTTCAATCCTCAGTACTGACAGTGTGAAATGATAAATTTACTGCTGTTTTAAACTGCTATGGGTAAGAGTAATCTTTTATGCAGCAATAGATAACCAATAGTGTCTTTCTTATAAAACTATACCATTGCATATACAAAGACTACCATAAAAAAATGGGTAAACTGTCAACCCCATGTAAAATAGCCCTGAGTAAAAAAGTGGTAACGAGGTTAGATATTACGTCCTCATTCCCGGTGATTTTTTTCTTCCTGGCACTTGTCACAGCTAGGTATTTTCCTCTAATGTTTGTAAGTAGGCTTGGTTTATTTGCAGTTAACCACATACTGGATATATTAATGCACATTCAACAAGGGTGCTCAATCACACAAAGGTGTGGCTCTTCAAGCTGATGGGTTTTTCTTCGACTGAAAAATCTCAGGAAAAGTGGTCCACTGTGCTGTGATATCTGCAAATCTGCTGCTGATCAAGGAAAAGACAAACAGCAACAAACTTAAGGCTATCTCCATGGTTTAACTCAGACACTGAGGAGACGGAGGCCCAAAATAACTTCTCACAGCTGTTATAACTGTTTTCCAGTTTTAAAATTAACTAGTGCAAAGCATTTTAGATATTGTGAAAGGGTCAAATGGCTTCACACTGTGCTGAAACCAAAATGGACCGATTTTTCCTACCCAAATTGATCTTTTGTCCAAGAGACTCCAATTTCAAAACTTACCTCTTTCTTCATATAATGCCCTCTGTTGTATTAATCAGCATCCAGTGTCTTCATGCATAGGGTCCCTAACGGATGCAAAGGTTTCTTTCCCAGGATGCTGAGAAAACCTATGACAAGCTGTGGTCAGTTGGGCTCAGATGTCTGTGAACAAGACACCACAGGTATCTTCCAGAGCTACGGTTTTCTAAGTGTGAGAAGTGTAATCACCGACGCTGGCAGCCGAGCAGCCTCCCCATGTTGATTTACTGAGAATACAGAGGTGGGTGTATGTCCCAGAACAGTGGGAAGACCGAGCTTTACTTGTACGCCAGGTCCGGGACACAGTGACCATTACATGGTGCTCAAATCTATAATTTTTTTCCTCCCCTCAGGGGATTAGAGGCAAGTGACAAACAGATTAAATTTAGACTTTGGACTTTTGCTTTCACTCCTGTCAGCAATGTTTCCCACTCTGAAAGGGCAGTTCTTGCCTTCCGTCCTTCCAGTGGAGCCTTCTAGGTTCTAGGCTCCTCACCAGCAGGAGGCTGCACAGCCTCCAGGACATCTGGGTGGGAAGCTGCCAGCCTTGCACACTTCCTTTCTTCTGGGAGAAGAGAAAATCCAAGATGAACTGCTGGATATGAGAGATTAACTTTGCGTTCTTGTTTTATAATTTTGGAACTGGGTTCCACATTACAGAAAAACATGTGCTGCTGTTACTGTAGAAAGCTGAAGGCCTGATCCATGCTTGTATACTAGTAGCACACTCTTTTTAGGAGAGCAAGAACTTGTATTCAATTATACCTTCTATGACCAGAATGCTTTACTTTTGAAAAAAACTTAATCATGTAATTAGTTGCCTTTTTTCCCCAATGTTGTTCTAAAGCTTGAATATTGTAATTTGAAAAGTAATTGTTGGCTGAGGCAGTATAATTTAGAAGACAGCATCTTCCTCTTGCCCAACCCTAAAGGCATTTTTATAAACAGTTATTCTTCCCATAAGTCAGCACCACAGCAATGCGACTATATTTTTGTTATGATAAAATGTGTGTCCAAGTGACTATTAACAAATGCGATGACACTGGTAATATTGCACTTTGGAAAAATAACTGTTAAACACACGCCTAGATTGACCTACTTAATAAAATGTGTCCTAAAGCCAGTTCTCTTAGTCATCACAACAAATGATGGTATCAGTGTCTGGATACCACTCATCTCACACTGGGAAGAGAAATAATATTTTTGCTTTGTGTCTTGAACTGTATTTTCAGTTATCATTGTTTATTTAAACATTAACCAGCTGCTTTCCTCTCCCTGACCCTGTTATATAAAATTCAGCTTAAATATTGCTGCCCTCCAAGTCTATCTAAGTTACATTTCTGTCCAGAGCAGGCTAGATCTAATTCTTGGTAACTTCAGAAAGGCTCTTGTGAACACCTGAGATTTTTTTCTGAAAAGATTCTGTAATAATATTGTTTTTAGGTAACACTTTCACAGTAAGCTAACTTTAGCCACTATTTCACAGGTAGCAAAGGCCTGCTGGGTGCTGTAAAGATTTGTTTGAGTGTCGTGAACATGGCAACACACCATGTCCTATCTGCACTTAGAACCCCTGTACCCCCCAATGCTGCTCAGCCTGGAACTCGTGAGACTCCCTACATCAGACCTCTGAAAATGCCCAGTCCTTTCTGCAAGTGGTCCGCCCCTCTGGGACATGTCACCGGGCCAAACACAGAGAGGACAGCTGGGATCCGTCTTTGTCACAACTCCATCATTAACCTGTCTTAGCTTCTCATGCGTCAAGCACTTAACAGCAGTAGTACTGCTGTCATCTGTGCTGTCAGATGAAATTATAATAAATACCAAATGTTTGAAAAAGTCCCTGGTAAACCCTCAATAAATGTTAGCTGATATTGTTTAATGCAAATATGGTGACTTGGATCTAAAAGTAACGGCACAGTTATTGCAGACAAACAATTGATGTTTTAAAATCTGAATTAGACAGTTTGTATTCTAAAACACACACACAAATCTGTACCAATTAAATACAATAATGTTGAAAGGGGATATAAATTACAGTTTTCTTTTTTTTAAACAGACATAGTAAAATACTACAGTCAGCTCACTATACACAAAAATCATGAACAGCAGCTTTTCAACAAAGTCTCCAATATCTCGCTCACTTAGCAATGCTCAAAACTTAAAGAAAAGGTACAGCAGGCTGTACACATTCTCTCACTCTTCCTTTCACAACACATTTACAGTTTACATCCACTCCAACTGTACAGGCATCTACAGAATAGGTACATAAAGTACTTTTGTAAAAATTTCCATACGATTCTACATCTCCACTTGTAGAAGAATTTTACAAATGAAGACAGGACAGCAGGGACTTCTGTGTTCAACCATCTCCTGCAAATGTGATATGTGCACTGGTGAACTTCCTAGTTCAGTCCATCTCATCAGCATTTTTCAGAATCAAGCAAAACAACAGCAAAACCACACTGCAGAGAAAGCTGCCAACCCCAAACAAACCCACAACCCCCACCCCAGATCCCCCAGCACCCAACCCCAACCCCTGGTACCCTCATGTCTGCTTAGCGTAATACTGCTCCTGCATGCACCTGCCTGGCTGGGCTGAACCAAGTATAGGAAACGCTGGCCTCGAGGCAGAGCCCATCACTGTCACTGTTACAATACAGTGTCTTCAGTAGGTGTTGGGCCAGGTGGAAGACCAAAGACTGTAGCTGTGGGATTTCTTAGTGTGCTTAGGACACAGGACAGAGAACCGCAGTGAGTGGCCTGGTAGCCAAGGAAGTATTGGCACCAAACTTGAAGTTAAACATCTATGCTCACACAAAACAAGAGTGGACAGCAAAGACGTTCAGTTTCGTGGGAGTTCTTTGGTTATAAAGAACAGCATTCTATAACCCTTCTATAAAGGGGAATTTGCGACCTCATTCTTGGGCAATAAAATATTTTTCATCTGCTCATATAGAAGTGATCACTCAAGTTGCTTTGTAAAAGTCCAGTACCTTAGGATTTTCTATGAATCCCTTTTATCTGCATTTTAGTGTGCAGCTGTGTCTGTCTCCGGACATGCCATAGATACGCATTTCATATACATAATATATATTATTTATAAAAAACATTAGAGCATTGACTCCAGATTCTACAGTAAGAACTGATTAAAACTGTACAAGAATAAAGTTTGTTTGAAATCTGTAGAGGTTTCTCCACAGTGTAGCTGTGTAGTAAGTGCAAACGAAAATACTGTCACTTAGTTAATCCAAGATTTCAGTTCTCTTGCTTTCTGGAAAAAAGCAGAGACTGTGATTCACCCAGTGAGAAAGTGCTGCCTCCCGCCGGGGAGGGGAAAGCGCCTGGCTCTCCGTGCTGGTCTGAGGTCCGGCGGGGCTGCAGCATGTGGCAAGGTGCTGGTGGGGCCGGCGTCTCCCAAAGCGGCCACGCTGGGGCCAGCAGAGCAGGTGCCTGCTACTTTTCACCTTGAGTCCGTGCCTCCCTGGAAGGCAGAGGCTGGTGAGTCTGGAGTCTGGGCTCTGGGCCCCATTACCCCCACCCCCCCGGCCCAGCCTGAGGGACTTTCAGGCCTGCATTTATTATGGAACCCACTTCTGGAATTCACAGTATGCAAGGGAGAAACCCAGCCCTGAGGTGAGGCTCCTAGGGAAAGTGTGACGGTACGATCCAAAGTTGAAGTTTAAATAACAGTTCTTTCTGGAGCCATGTTCTAAGTCATTTCAGGCTTACAACTAAAGTCTAATTTTAGTACTTGCAAAGTTCTCAGACAGACTTTAATACTGTCAAAACAACTTACAAAAACCAGTGCAGAGGCTGGGGGTGTAGCTCAGTGGTTGAGCACTTGCCCAGTGTGTGAGAGGCGCTGGGTTTGATCCCCAGCACCACAAACAACAAAGTAACCACAGCAGAAAACCAGTGTAACAAAAAGAAAATCTCTATAATTCCATTATCTGATGCAACAAACCTTTCTGCAGATTCCACTTTTGTTGTTGTTTTGTTTTTGAGACAGGGTCTCTCTTTGTAGTTCAGGCTGGTCCTGAACTCACTATATAGCCCAGGCTAGCCTCAAACTCTCGGTGATCCTCCTGTCTCTGCCTCCCGAGTGCTGGGATCACAGGTGTGCAACACCATGCCCGGCCAGGTTCCACTTTTATTTTTTTGGTACCAGGGATGGAACTCAAGACCTTGTGCTTGCGAGGCAGGTGCCATGCCACTGAGCTAAATCCCCAGCCCAAGATCCCACTTTGGAACCAAGTTTTCTGCCAGGGACACACTGCTCTGGGACCTTTCAAAATGCTTCCTATCAGGTTTCTAAACAATGTAGACAAAGAAACAAGAGAGGCTTGTTGCCCTCTTCCCCCTTCAGTGGCCATGACACCAATCTATTCTTTCACCTACGATGGTTTGCAAAAACCCAGTTTCCCCTGCTCCATTTAATATGAAACAAAACCTTCTTTGGGTGGGAGGAATTTTTAAAGAGCCTTTGATTTTTAAGAGGCACCTTCCCCATCAGTGCCTAATGAGTCTTTGCATAACTTAGGTTCCATGAGAAAAGCTAATTCTTAGGGTGAAGAATTAAAGAGGCCTTGCTTTTGCTTTTTCTGAGACAGGGTCTGGCAATGGAGCTCAGGCTGGCCTTGAACTCTCAGGGATCCTCCTGCCTCAGCCTCCTGAGTGCTGCAAGTATAGGTATGCACCACCACACCCAGCTGACTGCTTTTTCAACTGAAAAGCCAATGCATGCGGCCTACGGAAACCTTCAAAATCAGCATAAAGGAAATGGAAGACTTTTACACAAATTCATGTTTCACCTGCAAGAGCAAAGGCAAACAAAGCAATGAGTCACTTCTTTGTTTCTTTCCTTCTTTCTCTCCTTTCTTCTTGCTTCTTTCTGTGGTACTGTTAATCAGACTCAGGGTCTTGCATGTGCTGAACATGTGCTCCAACACAGCACTTCCCTCCCAGAATCACCCCCCATAGTGGGGATCAAACCCAGGGGTGGACTAACACTGACATACATCCCCAGCCCATCGTGAGACAAGGTCTCACTAAGTTGCTCAGGCTGGATTCAAACTTGTGATCCTCCCGCCTCAGCCTCCCTCAGTGCTGGGATGACATGCCTGTGCCATCACACCTGGCTCCCTATTACTCTTATATTGGGGAAATACATCTTTTTTTAGGGCTGGTATGGAAAACAGGGAAAAATGTAGAAAGAAAATTCCCCCACCCCAATAACTTCCTCAGCAAAACAGAGGGGCAGAACTGCATCCTGTCTGGTTTGGTCAGCTCTTTGATCTTCTAAGCCATGGCTCTCCTGTGACCTACACAGGTGTGGGACCAAAGTAAGCAAATGTGAATGGGAAGAAACGGTGGTGCTTAGGAATGGAATATTTGTAAAAGCTGATAATCTCTTATTTACACAATTCATTTTTCCTCAGCAAAAACCTATTTTGTCCAACAGAAAAATTAAACAGTAATATAAACCCGGCTGGGCAGCATTCAAGGCCCAAACCTCAATGGTTCAGGAAATTCATCTATAACACCTTACAAAGCAGTTTTTCACTGTGTGCCCCGAATTATTGTATCTTATTAATTCTACGTTATGTTTTGTCTCCTCACATTTTAACATCTCTGAAAGTGAGGTGTCTTACAACTGCTGACAGAATTTTTTGCAGTGCTGGTGATGAAACCCAGGTTCTAAAGTACATACCCAATGTTCTATGGCTGGGCTACACCCCTAGCTCAATGTTTTTTCTTTCTTAATGACACATAAAATAATGAAGTATATAAGAATAATCCAAGGGATGACAGATTTGATGAAATATGGTAGCTGCTACTAGATTACTTTGTGATAGCCAATAAACATCTCAGGGAGGGCCGGGGATTTAGCTCAGTGGTTCTGCCGCCTGCCTTCCAAGCGTAAGGTCCCGAGTTCGATCCCCAGTATCAAAAAAAAAAAAAATCAGTAACATCTCAGGGAATGAATATGGGTTTAATTTCTTTATCCATTTGAATGCTGAATTCATTACCAAGCCCTATACCAATTTAAAAACCCACTGGTCCTTAAGTTAGGACCATAGCTCAGTGATAGAGTGCTGCCTAGCATGTGTGAGGCCCTGGGTTTAATCCTCAGCATTGTGAGAAAAAAATTCCACTGGTCCTACAGATTTCATGGTTCCACTCAGGCTGCCACAGATCTGCGCTCCCACAGTAAGCGGGCTGGACAGTGGTGAGCTTGCTCTCCAGTGGGCCCATCCTCTCTATAAGAAACAGGAAGATGAATATTTCCTCCTACGTCACAGTGCTGGAGGGCTTCTAGGGGTTGGTGTACAATTAGATATGCTCACCGATGGCACAGAGGTCAATACTGCCTCTGGAATTTATTACCTGGTCATTCTCTAACTTGGAATGCCGCTCGCTCATCAGTGTCCTGTGGTCTGCCTGAAACACTCTTCCTGTCTGTTCTATTTGGTAGGTTTCTTCTACTCAAAGGCTCTCCAGCAGAAGAATCTGTCAAGCCATCAAAATCTTTCTCCTCAGACACTCCCATGAACTCTGTGAAGGAATGATCCTCAAGAATGTTGGTGGTGCGTTCTACAGTCACCTCCCTCGCGCAGAATTCTTGGGCTAGCTGGCCATTTTTGCTGTGGCAGGCATCCAGTTCGGAACATGAAGCTGTCCTACAGAACATTCTGGAGTTCTCAGGGAGACTCTGGGACGATGGGCTCCCTTTGGCTAAGGCACTGTTTTCCTTGAATGGCACCATGATTATCTTGTCTTTCCCCAAGCCTCCGTCTACTTCTGTCAACTCTCTGTTTGAGGATGGCCTGAAATCATGCACAAGTGGTGGTCCGGAATGTTCGCTGGAGTCTGCATCCTTTGTCTGAGTGGCTAGCTGATCTGAGCTGTCACTAGTAGGGACCACCATGTCTGACAGAGTGGCATTGGAGGCACTGTGGGAAAAGTAGCCACTGGTGATACTGCTGGTGGTAGGGCTACGAGATACTTCTTTCTCCATGACACGTGAGTTTGTCAGATCTACTTTAGAAGAAAACCATTCCCTGTTCTCCAAGCTGGCATTGTAAACACTGAAGTCAGCAAACTCCACAGGTATATAAGGCCGTGAACTTATCAGCTTCCGGTTAATAGCTTCCAGCTCATTTTCTTCCTCCTCTGAGTCCTACAGAAATAAAACAAAAGTCAGTCATTAACTTCTTAGAGCAACTGTATTATTGAGATAAGATTTAAATACTTTACTATGATAGGCATTCACACTCCTGTATTTTTTTTCTTTCTTTCCAGCTTTAGTCAAAGCTTGCCACCAATTGTAGACACAAGAATATTATTCTCAGAGACCTGTGAATATAAACCCATTATCACGTAATAGGAAGGTATTCTTTTTCCCTTCTATGCTCACTCAATGCTAATTAAAGACTTTCTTCCCTGGTTTAAGACAAGGGATGGAAGTGAAGTGCAGAGGACTTTTAATGGGTTTCTCAAGATTGGTCTCAGTGTCCTTGTTTTCACTAAATGAGCAGAGAGCTGGAGGCAGAAGAACCGGTCCTTCCTGTGGTCTTGCGATCTTCCCCTTGGGAAGCCAAGTGCAAGAGGCGAGGTCACTTTCGAAAAAGTTCTGAGTGGTTTTATCAGGGGAGAGGAGGGAAAAGAGACCTCCAACAGCCAAAGGACAGAGTACACAACTCTGACACTCATTCTTAGTGCTCCAAGTATTGCAATCCTGTAAAATGCTAACAATGTACTACTCTTTTCTAGGATATTTTTTTTTGGTACCAGGGATCGAACTGCTTGCCAGGCAGGCACAGTGCCACTGTTCTAGGGGTTTTTTTGTTTTGTTTTGTTTTTGGTACCAGAGATTGAACTCAGGACCTTGCACTTGTGAGGCAGGCGCCGGAACCACTGAGCTAAATGCCCGGCCATGTTCTAGGGTTTTTAAGGAGAGGATTTGGCTAGAAAATAAGAAGGGTGATAATAAGGTTTAAATAAAAATGTGCACTATAACCTTGTTCACAAAAATGGGTAAATATACAAAAGCGAGAATGATTCACTCTTCAGTATCTCTCCAAACAGAAGATTTAAAAATAATATTTGGTGGAAAATACAAAATATTTGGGGTATCTCATGTTCAGATACAGATGTGATATAGTAACTAGTCCCTTTTAACTGGACTCATCAATACTGGATGGCACTACGGACACTGGTTTTAGGCACTGGACAGTTTCCTGAGCATCAGTCAGGCAGCGTGTTTGTTTCCATACTGACTGCCCGCATGTCACTCGGGCAGTTATTTCAATTAGTTGATCCCTGTATGGAATACATTTGATATGTTGTCATTTTTATATTTCCTGTTATATAATCTTATAAAAATCAATGAAAAAAATGTAGTGTTTGGTCCTCCTGTATTTAAATAATTGGACTGTAAAAAGTGACTTTCATTCATGGAAATATCACCCACCCACCAAGTGCCTGCGATTGTCCTGAGGATCTGGGGATATGAGAGAACAGAGATATGGGAGAACAGAGATATGGTGCCTCCTTCAGGAGGGGTTGCTTTTAGAACCATTCTGAGGGCTGGGGATTTAGCTCAGTGGCACTGCACCTGCCTTGCAAGCACAAGGTCCTGAGTTCAATCCCTGGTATCAAAAAAAAAAAAAATCTAGAACCACTCTGAACTCTGGTTGGGTAAGTAAAAATTTCATTCAGAGTAGAACCTAAAAACATCCAAAATAGCTCTTTCTTCTGGTCATCTGGTTTAACAAGCTATTTAAGGGCTGGGGATTTAGCTCAGTGGCACCACACCTGCCTTGCAAGCACAAGGTCCTGAGTACCAAAAAAAGAAAAACAAGCTACTTTTCTTTCTTTTTTTTTTTTTTGGTACCAGGGATCGAACTTGGGACCTTGTGCTTGCGAGGCAGGTGCCTGAACCACTGAGCTAAATCCCTGGCCCCAAAACAAGCTATTTAAAATGTCTGTACAATTATAACAATGAGGCAACCGTAAAAACCTGGATCCCAAACCCAAGGGCAGGGAAGACTGTGGATGTGCATGTGCAAAAGAGATCGCCACAGTGTGGCAGATGGCTGTCCACAAGTGAATATAAATTTCATCTCTTGATCTTTTTTTTTTTTTTTTTTTTGGTACCGGGGATCGAACTCGGGTCCTTGAGCTTGCGCAGCAGGTGGCGAAACCACTGAGCTAAATCCCTGAGATCTCTTGACTTTTACAGTAACTTTGTTTTTTGAGATAGGGTCTTGCTTTGCAGCGCAAGCTGGCCTCAAACTCCTGGCGATCCTTCTGCCTCAGCCTCCTGAGTGCTGGGAATACAAGTGTGCACCACCGTGCCCAGCTAGAGTAATATTTCCTTTTTCATTTTATAAGATGCTAAGCACCTCAAAAATAGTTTAATATTTTTCAATGAATATTCTTCACTTTAAAAAATAATTTATATAAAAAAATTTATAATAAGCCAGGCATGGTATGGAGGTGGACACCTGTAATTCTGGCACTCTGGAAGGGGAAAAAGGAAGGCTGGAGATACAGTTCAGTGTGAAGGCCCTACGGTTGCCAAAAAAAAAAAAAGTTTTACTTTTTGTGGTGCTGAGGATCAAACCCAGGACCTCAATGCATGCTAGGCAAGAATACCACCACTGATCTGTATCCCCAGTCTACATTTAGTTTTGATAATAGTTTTAAAACTATGTCTGGGAAGGGGTAGAGGAGTGGGAGGGCAGGGGAATGGGGAAAAAAATAAGAACCAAGTTATATCATGTAAAGGTGCAAATTCCCAATGATGAATGTCATCATATTGAATACCTAAAATGTACCAATAAACAATGAATTTTTAAAAATGTATGTCTGAGGGCTGGGGTTGCAGTTCAGTGGTAGAGCATATATTTAGCATGTGCAAGGCCCTAGGTTCGAACCCCCCTATCACAAAATTTAAAAAGTATCTATTAAAGGAATCAGAAGTCTTAATTTCTTGGCTATTAAAAAGTGAATGTCAAGTAGCAGTGATAAGTTCCTAAAATTAGCAAAACAAAATATTTGACACTAATCTCATCCATCTTTAGTTTAATTTAGTTTAGTTGTCTTCTAAATTAAGTAAACTGTTGAAAAAGAAATGAGTGGGAGAAACTGTTCTTTTTTTGTATGTTGGTAAAGGAGAAACATTGGACAGAACTGTCTGAATCAGCAGGCTTTGCCTATATTTTCTAAGTTCTCTACCTAACATGTTTAGATTAAAAATTGAATTTCTTTTCTTTTCTTTTTTTTTTTTAATGGTACCGGGATCGAACTCAGGACTTTGCACTTGCGAGGCAGGCAGCGGTACCACTGAGCTAAATGCCCAGCTAAAAATTGAATTTCAGTCTGCCAGGGATTTAGCTCAGTGGTGCTGCCGCCTGCCTTGCAAGTGCAAGGTCCCGAGTTTGATCCCTGGTAGAAAAAAAAAAATTGAATTTCAAATGTTTGAATTGTTTGTATTTCCTTTTATTTAAGCTGCCAAAGTAACAGTTCTCCAAGCCTATAGTACCTGATGCAATTATTTACTAAAGAAGTATTTGTTTCAAAGAAAAATATGTAGATGAGAATTCATTATCTGGGGCCCTTGACAGCTGAAAGTTATTTCTTCTCAAGACTGAGGAAAGGCCTTTTATACTAAGATACAATTTTTTTTTTTTGTGGGTACCGGGGATCGAACTTGGGTTCTTGCACTTGCACAGCAGGCGATGAAACCACTGAGCTAAATCCCTGGCCCCCTAAGATACAATTTTGATGAATGAAATATGTAATCATGAGTTTAATGAGTAGAAAGAAGTATAAATTTATCAACTCACAAAGATAAAAAATTATTCCTAAAGGATTAGGATAATCTTAGTAAAACTGAAGAGTGCACAAAATTCTTAAGAGATTAAGTTTAGGTAGGGAGCACTATGCAATTATGTGCTTAGAGAGAGGAAATGTCCCAGGGACCTGAAGGGAAAGGCTGAAGGGGTAGGGACAACCTTTTCCAGAACAAGGGAAACTGAGTAGAGATTACACATTTCCTGACATTTAAACAGACACGGGAAATTTACTGAATTATTATCTTCAAGGAAAAAAAGTGGACCTTGTAGACTTAATATCCATTTTGAAGGAGTTTGGTTAGACAGAGTTTCTATACCAGAAGCATCATTTCTCACTGTATCTTAAGGGAGACTAAACTAAACACCTTCCTACAATGTCTTAAAGACAAAAAGAATTAATCCCCTACCTAAAAGTGGAGCATGAAGTCAAGTTCTCAAGCGTCTCTATAGCTACAGTCTTCATGATTTGATTTTTGCGATTTAACTTATGCAGCTGATATTGACCTACAGACAAAACACCTGGATTTTAAAAAGGGACCAAAACCCATGTAAAAGCAGTGACTCTTTGCAAGGAGTTTCACATGATTAATGCAGTTTCCACTCCCACTATAACCAGCTCTGTGCAGGCCACCAGAGATGGTCTGTTTGCAGAACTGTACTGGTGAGGAGCTCCCAGAACTGCTGTCCATGGTACCAAAGGCAGGGAGCAGGATACTTCAGCACTAGCTTCCGAAGCACCTGGAGTCACCTGACTCAGCCCACTCTGCTGACAGATAAGGCTCTCTGTTCTTACACTCTTATTAATTGTGTACCCTGGTCAGGTCACTCAATAATCCTAGATTTTTGTCTCTTCTGTGAAACAGGAAGAATAAACCGTATGATGCCTCCGTAAAACTTCAGAGGATACTGGAGGAAATGGCTGCCTTTCTTTCTGATATTCTTTTTGCTTCGTGACTTAAAAAGAAACTGCAAAGACACATAGTTGACTTTATCTTATTTATATGAGACAGGAAGCACGTGTGTATATATCTTCCCAAATTGACCAGAGAACAAAACATAGCTTTAAGAGTCAAGTATAATTACATTTACTATATTTTATGTGAAGTTACAGAAGTTACTATGGCAATTAGATGGGTTAAAAAAATAACAGGCACAGTGTCTTGATATTACGTCTCAACAATGACTGCAAATGCCCTCCATTAGTCTGAGCCACTGATTCATTCTGTGATTTTTTTCACAGTGGAAGAGAAAAGAAAATAGAATCAAAGGAAGGAAACAGTTTATATCTATCTATGAGGGGAAATAAAGTTGAAACTTCCCAAAGAGAAATTAAAGCCTCAGGTTAAATAAGGAATGTAGTTAAACTCTACCAAAATGTCCTGGGAAACCATTATTTGGAATAAACTAAACAGTGCAATACCCTCAGAGCTGAAGAGTGTTCAGCAAGCCAATTCCCTAAGGAGAATAAAGGCAGCTCTCTCAAAAAGACCACAAAAAAGACAAATGATACCATCCAACACCACTTCATGGTGCATTCAGTCATAGAGCCTAACTACTGCTTGGGATTTCTGGGGTCAAGGGAAAATAGTTCCATTCTATACTCCACTAGCTGAGCTATGGTTTACGTTCCTTTTCTTTATCAGTATGTATCTGTGATCCATAATAATTACATTCATCTTGTTTCTTTCTTTCTTTTTTTTTGGTACCGGGGACCGAACTCGGGTCCTTGCGCTTGCGCAGCACGCGGCGAAACCACTGAGCTAAATCCCCGGCCCTCCTACATTCATCTTGTAGAGGTTTTATGTTATGATATTTAAAAGACAGTGAAGAAAATAACTATGGGACAATCTGTGTGCACTGTGAGGCTACCAAAATGGATTGGTACAATAGGTTTCAATTCTGACCCCATGCACCCCAGTGATAAAAGCTATGCTGATAAAGAGATCCAATCAGATGCAGAGCCAGAGAACCTGCCATTCTGCCCACTTAGCCCATGCTGCAGCCTTTATTAACTGGGCAGGGGGAGGGAACCAATAGCTCATGAAGGTTGTAGAGATGAAGGGGCAACTCTGGGTGTGCACTCTTCTCTGGGAACTTGGACAGCAGCACCGGGACAGAGGGACAGGCAGAACCAAGAAGCAGAGACAGGGCAGAGGGATGCAGAAATGAAGGGGAAAGGGTGACCTTTGTTCTTTCCTTGAATTAGGAAGGAGAAAGTGTTTTTATCATCCACTAGCACCCAGGCATGCAGGTGAGTGGCCAACTGCACATCTGCATTAAGCTGCAGTTAATTTTCACACAGTAGGCATCAGCAGCACATTTTGGATCCATTAGAGGATCTTAGGCCAACAAGCCTTTGGAGTGGATCTGACACAGTATAGCTAAGAAATGGGACTCCTCAAATTCTGGCCCGTACAGCAGGTTATATGCAATCATAAACATCAAGCAGCTTCCGCTGGCCCCAGGCTGGCTTCATACTTTCCAAACCTAGGAAGCCACAGGAGAATGACACCTGGGACACAAAATTAGAAAATTTTTCCAGGCTTGAGAACATACAGGTTTTTCAAACAATTTTATTTAAGGTATAATTTATAATCTGAAGTGCCTATCATAAAAAATTATCTCATAGGGCCGGGGATTTAGCTCAGTGGTTCCGGTGCCTGCCTCACAAGCACAAGGTCCCGAGTTCAATCCCCGATACCAAAAAAAAAAAAAAAAAATTATAGGTGTAACTTACAAACCAAGGGCCTGGGAATGAGGTTTTGTAGGCAGAGTTGAAATCTACCTTTGGTAAAATACAGGTAAGTCATTCTGAAAGCAAGGCTGAGACCAGGGACTTGGAATACACTTGGCCAGCAAATTAACAAAGGCTCCGTGAGCTAGAGAGATGATGATGATGATGATGATGATGATGATGATGATGATGATGATGATGATGAGTGATGAAGAACTGTACTACAGCTACTATCTATAGAATTATCTTGGCAGTAGCATCAGGCAACATAAAAAAGCTTTCAAACATACCCACAGCTAAATGCATGTTTACTTACTCCAAGTAAGTGCAATTCCTCTAGGTAGATTAACTTCAGAATCTGGACAATATGTACAGGCACATTAGAAAGATTTCAGTATTAGTTCAAATGATCTCTGTTACTTTTTCTTTTTAAGACTAGATCATCAAAGATGTCCTTTCTGATTTTTTTTTTCTAAGCAAACTTACACTAAAGCAAAAATAAATAGAATGAACATTTAGAAAAATCACAGGTCATGGCCATGTTCATGCAAAATTTCATCACCAATAGTCACTTTTGGTTTTTTCCTAAAGCAAACACTGAATACATGTCTTTATTTCTTCTAAAGCATTTGGAAGAGAGTGTGTGACCGGGCTTTAAACCCACCACCAGGCAATATGACAGAAATGGTTCCAGAACTTACAATCTTCTTCTCACGTTTGCTATTGTGCTCTACTGGCATGCTGCTGCCATTGCTTCCTGAGGGGACAGTGCAGCCAGGGTTATGTGCCTGAGATGGAGGCATGCTCTGTAAAGGTTAAGACACACAGATGCATCACACACAAAGACAACGACAGCCGAGATACACAGTAAGTACATGCACATTAGAAAAGCAATGCTAACATTTTACTACATGTGAGTAACATAGCAGCCAATTTTGCAGGCCAGAATTAAACAACTGGTGAAATCTGACAGGACTACACAGACTATGTGGCAAAAAGTATAATTAGTTTGATCCAAAAAATGAATAAAAGCATTTAATATGTTCAAAACACCTAGGGGACATCTCTTTCTCACTTGAAAGACCAAAAAAAGTCTAAAAAGCCATCAACACAAGGTAGCAAAACCACAATAATAACAATTTAAAAAATCTGACCCTGGTCCCATGTGCTTGAGAAAGAGGTACCCAAGGGCAGGATGTGGGGAGTGATAACTCATGCATGGCTACATGTAGCATCCGACTTGAGAATGCAAACTTCCACTCTCCACAGACAGCATGGTTCCAGTCTGTTGTGCAGAGTGCAGACAATCAAGCACTTACCTCTTGGCTGAGAAGCGGTCTTGCTTCAAGAGCTATCCTTCTCTTGTGCTCCTCCTTTACAGGCATGAGGGGTTTGAAAAACTTTGGTGGCTGAGGAGAGAATGCTTTAAAAGGGCTGACTGTTAAGGCATGAGGAGTCTCCGATGAACAACCTGAGGAAGAGAAAAAGGCTTGAGTCTATAGGCATGGAGCCCTTTCAGGGGCACACAGGGAGCAGGCCAGTGATCTAGCCTCAGGAATACCTGGCGTAACAATGAATTCATATGCTAGTATTTGGTTAAGCAGTAAAGCCAACCTGGGCAAGCATAGAGATAGATCTTTAATCCCAGACAGTTCCTAAAGGTGTGAAAGAAATCACAATGGATGATTTTTATCCTCTTTTCAAAATCCAGCATAAGCATCGCTTACCAGACCGACTTCAGCTTGAGCTGATTTTCCGTCTCTGAATTCTCACAGCCCTTAGCGTTTAGTACATGCATTTTGGCACTTCATCATTCAGTGTTTTAATTTCTGCATATCTTATTTTCATGGTTATATTTTAAGATAGTAAATTGAGGCTCAAAAAGTATACTCAATGAATGAACTTTGTATATATTTTCTTACCAGTGTCTTTTTCCCTCAGACCACCTGGCTCCAGAGGACTAAGGAAAGACAATTCTTCCTCACTTACTCTCATTTCTTACCTTGCTTGGCCTCTCCCCCCCTCTCTTCTTCCCAATTCCTGGTACAAAAGCACTTAGTTGGTAAGATATAAAGTATAAGGTAACAGAGCTAATTTACATTTCTGGATTATGCTGTTTCCCTTAAAGCATAGGGAGGTAATGATCTTATCACTCAACAAATCAACAAAGTCATTTCTGGTATCATTTTCCACCTGCTTTAAGAATCATTTATGTTCTGTTAAAAATTCCTTTGAGTAGAAAAACAGTCCACAGGTGGATAGTCTTTTAGTACAGTACAGAGTAAGATAGTAAGATTCACAACATCTCAAAATTGACCTCAAACTCAGGACTTGATATACCAAAGATATCAAAAGTTGTATACTATTATTATTTGTGATATGTTAACTACAAAGCAAAAAAAAAAAAAGAAATCCAGTAAGTGAATGTGATCTATTTTGTTCACAAAGACAGTTTTGGATCATCTAGCTAACTAGAATTTCAACTTCATATCCCATTATGTGATAACCACGGAAGACTCTTCAGGTTATTCCTAAGTATAATTACAAAGAAGTATCACTCCAAAACAATCGCAGCACTACCTTCTTTGCTTCTTCGAGATGAATCCCTGGGCAAAGTTCCATAACATGCTACATCTTGGTAACTAGAGCTGTAATCAGACGAGTCTAACTGGTTCTCTGGCCAACCCTACAAGATAAGAATATGGGTCAACTGTCACTAAGTCACTTGAAAGGGAGGAAAGAAGCCCAGATTTGAGTTTCTTCCTCTTTTTAATGGCAGTATATGTTCTTCTTTCTTTACTTATGAAATATTTCAAGCACATATAAGAGTGATGAATACAACTACTGTCATACTCCAGGTACACTTAGAGCAAATAAATGTTAATGTCTTACTGTATTTCCTCAAGATTTGATAAAAATCATTACAAATATGGTGAAATGCACTTTTCAGCTCCTATATGGTCTGCTTCATCTTCTTCCCCAGAGGCAAAACTAGTTTATCAATTTGGCACATATCTAAGGTAACTCGGTAAAGACTAAACAGAAACATTTTTACCAGAGTGAAAAGGTTCCATTCTTAATTTGGCCTGGGTAGCAGCACAAGCTGGGACTGTCCCAGGCAGACTAGGTGGTGTGGTTACCTGAGATTTAAAAATTTCAAAAGGCATAAGGTATCGGTGTACCGAGGAGAGAACACTACTATATACCACATGTGACCATTTCACCTTACTTCAGCTTCTTAGGAGTTAGCCGACTCTAGGGACTAGATTGTAAACTTCTTGAAGACATAATCAAAAAGCGCAAGCACAGGTTATGCTCTCAAGAACTCAGAGTCTACTGATAACCTAGGCATGCCCACAGGTACACACCTTATCATCATCATCAAAGCCGGAAAGGTCTGGTCGACTGGAAGAGACCTGTAAGAAATGAATAGTTTCATCAACTGATTCAGATATTTAGTGTAATTTTCTCTTCATATAAAGAAATATAATGCTACAGATATGGCTGAAGCCCCTTCTTTACACTTAATTTGTGGTTTATTATTTCCATGCATGATTTATGTAATTACATGTACATATAAACAATAAATATCATTTTGCACATTTTTTCTTTATATAACTGTTCTCTTACCTCAGTTTTCTTTCAGTGTGTTACATAATGATATTTTGTTCCATTTTCCTATGGATGGATATCTAAGCTGCTTCTAAATTTTTCCATTACAAATATGAAGAAATAGGGGCCAGGGATTTAGCTCAGTGGTTTCGCCACCTGCTGTGCAAGCGCAAGGACCCGAGTTTGATCCCCGGTACAAAAAAAAAAAGAAGAAATATATGGCATTGGCACTGTCTCTAAGCACCACTCTAGCTACATCCTACAAGTACTGATATGTATACTATTTTCAGTATTAAGTCCAAATATAACCTGTGCATCTATAAAAATCTCTTGCAGGCTTTTCCAACCTAAGACTCATGGGCTACTTGCACTTGTGAAGCAGGCGGTGGAACCACTGAGCTAAATCCCCGGCCCTTACCATCCCTTCTTTAAATGTTATAATACAAAATATTTTAAAATAAAGAAAGTTATATAACTCAAACACATTAACTATACTGTATGTTTTATATGTGGCCAAGACAATGCGTCTTCTCTCAGTGGATACCCAGCAAGCCAAAAGGTTGGACACCTGTGTGAGCACAGATTCTCCTTGCTCTAGATAAGGTTTGTGTGCCTTCAACTCTGCTTTTCCATAGAGACTTCAGCGTAAGTTACAGAATTCTCCAAAAATAATCTATTGTGATTCTTTGGAAAAATGGTGAAACGGTGAGCAGCAACAATTCTGCCTCTCAGAGACCCGGAATCCAGACACAGGAAAATAACAACTTCAGGAAGAAACAAAAAAGAGATCAATAGGAGCTGGGAAGGAACTGACAGGAAAAGTAAAAGCTACAGAGAAATTGAAGAGGCAAAACAAAAGGCAGAGAAGGGAACAAAACAGTCGAGACTTTCTCCCTGGTTCCTAGATCAAGGCTCGTGGGAAAGGGAGACCAAAGCTGCAGAAACAAAGTGAATGCTGGGTACTCCAGGAGGTGCTGCAGAGAAAGCCGGAGGGGCAATAGACCAGTGGTTGCTGTGATCTGCAGGGGCAGTGTGGAGTCCCTGCACATGCTGCCAGAGTCCTTCCACAGGCAGTGGCTGGTAAGCGATGCCAGTCCAGGTGCCACCACATCCCTGGAGAGAGTATGCGGCCTTGGGTGCCATTATGGGAAAGGGCTGAGTGTCTGGACTCAGGGCTGAGAGCAGCCATAGGATAGCTTCACTTCAGAGTTCTCAGTGTTACCCCCCCCCCCCCCCCCCGCAGTGCTGGGGTGAGGGACAGCCACAGGAGACAGATGTCTAGGGAGCAGGCTGGAAAGAGAACCCCCTAAGGGTTTTGAGCCTTGAAGGACACAGCACCCCAGCGCCTCCATGGCCAGAGGCCAGATGCAGCCAGAGTTGCTGTAGATGTGAAAAGTCTTGGTGCCTGTACTGAGCAAGGATCTGGGGTTTGACCACCTTCTTTATCAGTATAAGCTGGACATGTCCTGACTTGGACCCTGCAGTAGCCTGGGAAAAGCAGAGGGGCTCAGAAAAACCAAGAATTGCTAGACTCCTGGAAGAAAACTGCTTTAAAATCAAAGAGAAAAAAAGGGGGGCCTTTCCTCTTTCTTCCTCATTAGTCTTTTGGGGCTTGGGGAATTTTCCTGTCCTTTTTACTTGCTTCTTCCCCACCCATCTGTTTTTTTATTTTTTCTTTTTTTCCCTCTTCTTCTTTCTAATTTTTCCTTTTTGTTTCTTTTTTTTTTCCCTTTTATTTCTACATAATTTCTTTTTTCTTTTTTGGGTACCGGGGATTGAACTCGGGACCTTGCACTTACGAGGTAGGCAGTGGAACCACTGAGCTAAATCCCCGGCCCTCTTCTTTCTTTTATCTTCTATTTCTTCTTAGTTTCTTCTGTTACCTTTACCTACTTCCCAGTAGGAACCCTTACACCACTTCTCTCTCCTCATCATCAGATCCTATAGAACAAGGTTTCAAATTTTTCTTCTTGCATTCCCCCGTCCCCAATACCCTATATCTTCGATAATATAACCATCAAGCTTTATTAATCTTTAGATAGTTAACTCTATAAAATTACTGTTGAGGGTTGGAGATTTAAGCTCAGTGGTTCTGATGCCTGCCTCGCAAGCACAAGGTCCCGAGTTTGATCCCCGCTACCCAAAAAAACAAAAGAAACAAAACAACAACATTACTGTTGAATCCTTTTCTACCACTAGCAGAGATATGTTGCATTTAGTATATATCAATTATAAGTAAGTACTTAGGTTGCATTAGTGTTTGCACTGTAATTGTCCATTATAGAGGTGCAATGTTAAAAGCTGTTAGAGAAAGGTAACAAACCACATATAAACCACATACAAAGGTAAACCCATTAAAATTACAGCAGACTTCTCAACACAACTTCTCTTAAAGGCCAAGAAGGCTTAGAATAAGTGCCGCAGTGTTAAAAGTCGTTCTTCTGGTTATGTTAATATCTAATTTGTCTTGGATGATACTACTGTAGCTGATTTGCTTGATGTTGTCAGGGTTGCATAAATGTTGCTATTAATGGGTTTCCTCTGTAAACTACCACTCAGATTACCTTTCTGATATTAACAATACTGTGCATTTCCAGAGAATTTGGTGTTGGGCCAATCACAAAGCATTCTCCCCTTTGCATTGTTGTGAGACGGGGTCTCACTATGTAGTTCAGTAGCTGGCCTTGAACTCATGGTGATTCTACTGCCTCAATCTCTTGAGAGCTGGGATAATAGGTGTGTGCCACCAGGCCTGGCTCTCCCCTCCCAAATTAACCATGGTTGGATCTTGGGGCAGAGGCAAAAGACTATAGTTAGTCACACCCAAAGTATATCACTGAAAAGTGATTGACTAAAGAGATATCTATACTAGCAACAAAGACTTTCCACTATAAATGCCCGCAAACCTCAGTCCAAAACAACACAAAACAAACAAACAAACAAACAAAAACTAGAAACATGAGAAATCAAGGCAACAAAATGCCTCCCCAAACTCGAAACTCCCACAAAGCCAAGCAGGGCGCATCAATGGGAAGAATTAACAGAGGAGGTTAAAAAACAGATAAAAACAAAATGCTCAGCAGGATCTCGGAAAATATAACTAAACAGATAAAGAAATAATAATCAAAATGACCAAGAAGCTTTCAGAAGACACTAATAAAAAGCTAGCTGAGCTAAAGAAAATGATGCAAAACATGAATGACCAGTTTAGCAAAGAATTACAGTCCATGAAAAAGTTTCAATCAGAAATTTAGGAGATTAAAAATTACACTGGAAGTGTAGACAGCAGAAGCAACCAGTGTGAGGACAGAATTTCAGAATTAGAAGACAGGGATACTTTCAAACACCAACTGCTCAAAGACCCCTTAAAAGCAACAAGAGAACATGAAAAATGGATTCAACAGCTGCTAGATAACACAAAGATGACTAATCTAAGAGTAATTGGAATAGGCCGGGGATTTAGCTCAGCAGTTCCACTGCCTGCCTCGAAGTGCAAGGTCCTGAATTTGATCCCCGGTAATAACAACAACAAAAAACAATATTTGGAATAAGTGAAAAATCAGAGACAGTACAAATGACATAAAAAAAACCTGTTCACAAAAGTAATAGCAGATAATGCCTCAAATAAAGGGAAAGAAAGAAACAACAGGTGAGGCAAATAGAATCCCAAATAGCCATGACCAAAAGACAGCCTCTCTACACCACATCATAATCAAAGTACTAGAAGTCCATTACAGAGGTGCAATGTTAAAAGCTGTTAGAGAAAGGCAACAAACCATATATAAAGGTAAACCCATTAGAATTACAGCAGATTTCTCAACACAACTTCTTTTATTTTTTTTAAACACAACTTCTCTGAAAGGCCAGGAAAGCTTGGAGTAAAGTGTTTCAAGCCCTATAAAAGATAATAACTTCCAGCCCCAACTTACGCTCTTTCTCAGAAAATAAGAGCCAACTGGACTAGAAAATAATTAGCCTTGAAAACTAGAGATCAAAACTGCCAGCCCCAGGGTTGGGGATACAGCTCAGTGGTGCTGTGCCTGCCTTAGCAAGTGTAAGGGCTTGAGTTCCATCCCTGGTACAGGGGGGAAAAAAAGCCAGCCCCAGTCAATCTCTTGCCTTACCTGTCATTAGTATTCTCTTGCTAAGGGGCTACTCTGTGAGGCAAGTAAATTAAGAATAAGCTGGGCCGGGGATTTAGCTCAGTGGTTCCGTCGCTTGCCTTGCAAACGCAAGGACCGGAGTTCGATCCCAGGCACCAAAAAACAATTAAAAAAAAAAAAAAAAAGGATAGGCTGATTGAGGGGATGGGAATTTAGCTCAGCGGTGCTGCCACCTGCACCTGCCTCGTAAGTGCAAGGTCCTGAGTTCGATCCTTGGCACCAAAAAAAAAAAAGAGAAGGCTGATTGGGGCTGGCATTTTTATTTCTAGTTTTAAGGTCTGATTATTCTTCAGTCCAGCTAGGTCTGTCTTATTTTGGAAGACATACAGTATATATCTGCAAAACATTCCCTCAAAACTGGTGGAGAAATAAGGTATTTCCATGACAAGAGGCACCTCAAGAAATTCATGACCACCAAACCAGCACCCAAAGAAGTTCTCAAGGATATCCTTGAAAGAGGCAAGTCAACAATGCCAACAAGTCAAATATAATGAATACACCTGGCAGGATGAGCAACTAAGCAAAAGGGGTAAAAAATAGAAATCAGCAACAGGAGCATAATGGAATGTCAGGAATAACTCAGTAACTTTCAGTCATAACATCAATGTAAATGGTCTCAACTCCCCAATCAAAAGACATAGATTGGCAGAATAGAGAAAAGAAACAAAATCCAGTGATATGCAGTATACAAGAAATACATTTAGTTAAAAAACAAATTCACAGATTAGAAATGAGGGATAGGAAACAATATTCCATGAAATGGAAACTCAGAAAAATGCAGGAGTATCTATGCTAACTTCAGACCAAGTGAATTTCAAGTCAACAGTGATTAGATGACACAAACAAGGTCACTACATATTGGTTAAGTGAAAAAATTCAAGAAGAGATAACAATTATAAACATATGTACCAAACACCAGCACACCCAATTTCATAAAACAAATACTAATTGACATGAAAGATCAGACAAACACCAATACAACTGTAATGGGGGACCTCCATACTCCACTGTCACAAATAGACCAACTAGACAAAAACAAACAAAAAAACAAAAACAAAAACACCTAAGAAATACGAGGTGAACCAAATCTTTGAACAAATGGACTTAAAAGATGTGTTCCACCAAACAACAGAACACACATTCTTCACAGCAGCACATGGGACTTTCTCCAAAATAGACCACATGCTAGCCCATAAATCATAGTTTAATAAATGTAAAAGAATAAAAATTCTCATGATAGTGTGATGAAGCTAGAAATCAATAAACAAATAAATAAATATAATACAACACATAAACCAAGAACAAAAATCACATGAGCATTTCAATTGATGCAGAAAAAGCCTTTGACAAAATCCAACATCCATTCATGGTTTTAAAAAAACTAGATGAAAATAGGTATAGAAGGACCTTATCTCTCAATCTGATAAAAGTGATTTATAGCAAATCAATGGTCAACATCATATCAAATTGGGAAAAAGTGGAAAGCTTTCCCTCTATAATCAGGAACACAACAAGGATGCCCACTATCATTCTTGTTCAATATAGTTCTTGAAACTAGCCAAAGCAATCACACAGGAGAAAGAAATAAAAGGGATATGCGCAGGAAAGGAGAAGCCAAATTATCATTATTATTATTTTTTCTTCTTTTGGTACCGGGGATTGAACTCGGGCCCTTGCACTTGTGGGGCAGGTGGTGGAACCACTGAGCTAATCCCCAGCCCAAAATTATCATTTTTTATAGATGACATGATCCAGTACACAGACAACCTAAAGAATTCCACCAAAAAAATCTTAGAATTAATAACCAAACTCATTAGTGTAGCAGGATACAAAGTCAACACTCAGGACTGGGGATTTAGCTCAGTGGTTCTGGCACCTGCCTTGAAAGCACAAGGTCCTGAGTTCAAGCCCTAGTACCAAAAAAAAAAAAAGTCAACACTCAAAAATCAATAGCGTTTCTGTGCACCAATAAGCTCGAGAAATTATGGAAACAATAACTCACAATAGCATCAATAAAAGATTAAATACTAAGGGATTAACCTAACCAAGGAAGTAAAAGACCTCTACAATGAAAACTACAGTACTCTGAGAAAAGAGATCCAAGAAGATAATAGAAAATGCAAAGATATTCTCAATATAGTCAAATGGCCATAATTCCACACCATTATGGGCAAAATGGTCATCCATACTTCCAAAACTGTTATACAGATCTAACACAATCCCAATCAAAATACCAATACCAAAATACTGTAGGTAAAACTCTTCAAGACACAGGTGTAAGACTTTTTGAATGGAACTCCAGTTGTACAAGAAATAATACCAAGAATCAACAAATGAGAACATATCAAATTAAAAACCTCTGCACAGAAAAGCAAACAACCAACAGAGAGAAGAGAAATCATGGAAGCTAAATCTTGAAAGAAACCTACATAATGGGAAAAAAATTTTGCCAGCTATTCCTCAGACAGAGGACTAACATTGGAATACATAAAGAACTCAAAAAAAATATTGGACTCTCTGAATTTAAAGACCCAGTCAAAAAATGGGCAAGTGAAATGAACAGACACTTCTCAGAAGAAGTACAAATGGCCAATAAATACATGAAAAAATGTTCAAAGTCACTGGTCAGTCGATAAATACAAATTAAAACAACACTGAGATTCCATCCTACTCTGGAAAGAATGGCTAGCTTGAAGAATTCAAGAAATAATAAATACTGGAGAGGCTAGGGGAAAAAAGAACCCTTCTTCATCACTGCTATGAGTGTAAACTGGTACTACTACAATGGAAATCAGTATGGAGACTCCTCAAAACACTAAAACTAGAAATTCCATTTGACTCAACTATTCCCCTTCTAAGTATCCTCCTGAAAGATTTAAAGACACTATACCACAGTGACGTATAAATATCCACGTGTATGGTAGAACAATTCATAATAGTTAAATCTTGGAAGCAAACTATATGTCCATCAACTGACAAATGTATAAAGAAAATGTGGTATTGGGCCAGGGTTTTAGCTCAGTGGTGCCATGCCTGCCTTGCAAGAGCAATGTCCTGTGTTCGATCCCCGGTACCAAAAAAAAAAGAAAAAGAAAATATGGTATTTATACACAATGGAGTACTAGTTTGTCATAAGGGATAATCTGCATCATTTGTAGGAAAATGGATGCAACTTGAGACCATAATGCTAAGTGAAATAATTCACATGAGCAAGCTTGAATATCATATGGTTTCTCTTATGTGAGAAATCCAAAATATAAATGAAGTGAGAAATAAAAGATAGGCACTAGGAAATACCAAGATGGATCTTTAGCTTTAGGAAGGAAGTGAGAGCCAGAGGGAGGGAAGAGGAAAGAAGGGAGGGATTGAGGGGATGGAAATAAGATTTAAAAGTGTGGGGGGTTAACTGTGAAGTGTTGTGTACTTCACCAAGTCCTTATGAGGAATGTGATCATCATGAATTCAAATATGTATATACATATATATATATATAAATATAAATATATATACACACACATATAAAAGAGTCTAAGAGATGCAGGGAGGGAGAAGAAAGGGAGGGGAAGGGGAAAAATAAAAAGAAGGGTCATGTACATGTTCCAACTCCTCACAGTGACTGTAATCATTATATACTGCAAACATGTGCCAATAAAAAGTAAATAAAAATCTGTTTGGAGTTTTAAGTTCATATGCCCATTTTTGGGGGGAGGGGGTACTGGGGATCAAACTCGAGTCCTTGCACTTGCGAGGCAGGCTGTGGAACCACTGAGCTAAATCCCCGGCGCCATATGTCAATTTTTTGATATTGTGTATTACCATCAATGAATATACTTACGATTTTAGTTTAGGCTTTCTTTTAGGTGATAGCTATATTTAGGTTTCTTATTTCTTCTTGACTCGGTTTTCCCAGGAAATTTCCATTTTGCTCAAGCTTTCACATGTAGTGTCATGACATTATTCATGGTTCAATCTTCCTGCCTAAGGCTCTGCTTTTCCTATACCAATATCCCCCTTCTTATTTTCAATAATATTTTTATCATCTTTCATATTTTCTTTTCGTTCCCAACCAATCTCATCTGAGGATATTCTTGCCCACAGTGGTGGTGCATGTCAGTAACTCCAGCACTCCGGGAGGCTGAGGCAGAGGATCACAAGTTGGAGCCCAGCCTGGGCAACTTAGTGAGACCTTGTCTCGAAGAAAAAAAAAAAATAGGGCTGGGGATGTACTTCAGAGCAAGTGCCCTGGGTTCGATGTCCAGTACCACCTCTTCCCAACTAAATACATAAAGAAATATTTATATATTTATTCTAATATTGTTTTTCTGCTCTAGTTTTTATTTCCCTCTTTATTTGAATGTATCCTGAGTTTTGAACTAATTTCAGGATCAAAATAGTCATACATTGTACTTGACTGATGCATGTTTAAGTCTCTTTTAAACTGGTGAATTCTTTCTCTTTCTAAAATTTAATTTGTTTGAAATTTAATCTGTTTTAAACAATCTAATTAAGTTTGTTTTAAAAATTAGGATTTTTTCCTGTAAAGTTTCCCACAGTCTGGATTTTGCTAATTGAATCCATGTAGTGGTGTCATTGTCTTCTGCCCTCTTTGGTATCAGTAGCTAGATGTGGAGTCTTTTTTTTTTGTATTGGGGATCGAACTCGGGACCTTGCACTTGTGAGGCAAGTGGTGGTACTAGATGTGGAGTCTTCATCAGATTAAGGTTCAAAAAAGTAACTTGTTTCAGAAGTTTAAAAAAAAATTTTTTTGTTGTTTCAGTGCTGAGAATTAAACCTAGGACCTTATATACACTGAGCACATAGTCTGCCCCTGAGTTACATCCATTTTTTTTTTTTTTTGGAAACAGGGTCTTGCTATGTTGCCTTCACCTCCTGGGCTCAAACAATCCTCCTGATTCAGCCTCCCAACGAGCTGGATTACAGGCGCATGCTACTATGCCTAGCTTTTTCTTTGTTTTAAGCTGATACTTATCCTATGTTTTACTCTTCTCTTTAATATAAACACCATAAATTTCCTAATAATAGCTCTTGCTTCTTCATTTTCTCCACTGTCTAGTAGTAGTGTTTCAGTGGAGGAACAGGAAATTTAGGCCTAATAGTTTCTTTTTTCTTTTTTGGTACCAGGGATCGAACCCAGGGACTTGTGTTTGCTGGGCAGGAGCGGCACCACTGAGGTAGGTCTAGTAATTTCTAAGTACCACTATAACTGCATCTCACAAGCATTGTATACGTATGTTTTTATTATCATTTAGCTCTAAATACATCCTAATTTTTATTATGTACTCTTCTTTGATATACAAGTTAGTTAGGAGTGTGTTTTTCAGTTTACAACTGTATGAGTCTCATTATTTCTAATGACTGCCTTGTGGCTGGAAGTAATCCGTATGATAGTGATTACTGTGATTTGCTCTGTGGCCGATTATAAGACATTTTATAAATGCTCACCATGTTTTTAATAGTTTCCTGCCAATCCTGAAAATTAGGGAGGCACACAATCCCGCTTCATTCCTTCAAAGATCTTACTTTTACTCTGTTGCTTCTGGAAGAGTGTGCCCTGAAGTGGTCCATGCACTAATCTGTCCCTTCTTCCCACCACACTTTCCACCTCTGCTAGACACAGTTTCTTTTTTGCTGTTTGTTTTTGTTTTTTGAGACAAGGTCTCCCAATGCAGTTCAGGCTAGCCTTGAACATGTAGCCTAGGCTGGTCTTCAGCTTGCAGCGATCCTGCCTCAGCCTCCTGAGTGCCAGGATTACAGACACGTGCCACCATGCCCTGCTCTAGAAGAGTCTCTGTCAACTGAATTTTCTAGGTGAATTATAATGAGGAAGACAGAACCATCGAGGGAGAGACGAGGGGAAATGAGTGTCTGTGTGGAGGCCTGGCCCTGGTGTGCTGCCCGGGATAGAGAAGCAGCCTTGCACTTTGGGGGCCCTATTCAGTGTGTGCTGTATTCCCACTGTGGGAACCCCACCCTCACGTCCCCACCCCCAGTCCTGAGACCCAGCGTGGAGCAGGGTGTCCTCACGTTGTGAACGTTTGGCGTGCTGAGGCTCCTCCGAATGTGCCGGGCTTTGGTGGAAAGGGCTTCTTTGACCGTGACAGCCTGTGAACATGGAACAATTTAAAGGTACCACTTACTACTGTCTCATCCGATTATGAAAGGAACATACGTTTCTTTGTGGGATTTAGAAAATTCAGACATAAAGATCACTCGAGTTGTATACACACCTACACAAGGTCATACTTACAAAACGAATCTTACAGCACCCACATCCCCCCGACAATCTATTGAAAGCATTTGTTCCAAAACAAGGAAAACTGCTAAGCAAAAGACATTTTTTGGTGCACACTTTTTTTTTTTTGGTACCAGGGATCGAACTCAGGTCCTTGCACTTAGGAGGCAGGATGCGGAACCACGGTGCAAACTTTTTAAAATAAGGGCACAGAGAAAAGGAAGAGTTAACCTCCGGCTATAGATCTCGTTTGTAAAATGACAACAAAGTGTTAGGCAGTTTGTATTTTACTCATGTACCAATTCAGGCAGGGTTTCCACTGAGTGAAGAGGTTTCTGATTCGCAGTCTCCTGTCGATCAACACACACTTTCCATAAAGTCAGCTACTACATCTATGGGACCAGGACAGGGCATGCAGCTGGCCTCACAGTCCCGTTCCTGAGTGCATATTCTCACTCGAACATCCTGCTCTTAGCTCGGAACTTAAGGAGACGGTGATGGCTGGGGGGAGACACCTGGAGTTTGGGGTCAAGCTACCTGGCTTGCAGTCAGCCTATGCCACTTCCATGCTGCATACCCTGGGCAGCATGGCCAACTTCCCTCAGCCCCAGCGTTCTCTTTTGAAAATGGGGATTGCAGAGTAATCCAGACACTCAAGAGGGTTATCTTGATGATTAAATAAAATAATGTATTTAGCTGGGCACGGTGGGTAACACAGTGAACCCTGTCTCAAAAACCAAAGGAAAACCAAAGGAGTGAATGAAATAATATATCTAAATTCCTCAGGCACAGGGCTCAGCACTAGGAAGTACCCAATAAAAAATGAGCCATGATTTTTTTATTTTTAGCAGTACGTAGCCAGAGTCCTTCTAGAGAAATTGCTACTCAAGTGCTCCTTCAAGAGAGAGGTGTTTCATACACAAATTCAGCTTTGTCCTCGGGGTGAAGGACGTGACTGAGCCCCGCGGCCACAGTCGTACTCACCTGCCGCAGCCGCTCCAGGCTCAGGATGTTCTCCACCTGCAGCACGCCCCGCGTGTACTTCTCGATGTATGTCTCCCCGTCTGCCGTGCCCTCGTTCTCACTGCGCGCTGCCAGCAGGGCCAGCGTTTCCCGGTCCTCGATCTCCTCGGTTGCCTAAAGGGACAGGAAGGAAATGACAACACTTTTGCTCATCAAGGGTGTGGTGACGAGCCAGGAATGTAGTTCAGAGGTGCTGCCCTTGCCTCAAGAACACCTCCTCCATTGTTTTTATACTGATGTTAAAAAAAATACTTTAGGAGATAGTAGGGGTGGTGCACACCCGTAAGCCCAGCACTCTGGGAGGCTGAGGCAGGATGATTGTTGAGTTTGAACCCAGCCTAGGCAATTTAGCAACTTAGTGAGACCCTGTCTAAAAAAAAAAAATTTTTTTTAAATTATTATTATTATTATTATTTTGGTAGCAGGGATTGAACTCAGGACCTTACACTTTCGAGGCAGGCTGCGGAACCACTGAGCTAAATCCCTGGCCCTAATTATTATTATTTTTTGAGACAGGGTCTTACTATGTGGTTCAGGATGGCTTTGAACTCACTATGTAGCCCAAGCCAGCCTCAAATTCATGTGTAATCCAGGCTGGCCTTAAATTTGCTGCAATCCCGCCTCAGCCTCCTGAGTGTTGGGATTATAGGTGTGTGCCATCTTGCCCAGCTCAAAGTAAAAAATATTAAAAAAATGGCTGAGGATGTAGTTCAGTATAAAGGCCCTGAGTTCAAATCCCTAATTACCACCCCCTCAAAAACAACCCTCCTTATATGGCTGGAGGTGTGTATAGCTCAGCAGTAAACCATTCGGCTAGGATATGTGAGGCCCTGCGTACATCCCCACCATGGCAAAAATAAAAAAGTAGCATGTATTTTACCTTTGGTATATTGGATACTATTTCATAGGTTACACCACAGGAATAAAATATATTTCTCAATGATATTCTCCTCTTCAAACTCTGTGTGAAACTCTGGCAGAAAAGGAAAACTGGATTGTCTGTGATGAACGTTATTTAGCATTTAATAAATCATAGAAGCATTATAAATTGCTCTTTTTTATATACCCACACAATATTCAGCAACACAAAAAACAGCCTTGAACTTAAAACCCTTGCCCCTGCCCAAGGGACCACGGCGTCCTGCTGTTACTTGGGGTCAATCACAAAAAGGACAGCACTTTCTGGGCCTCCGACCTTGTTCCTCTTGCCCATCTGCTAGACATCATCTCCCCAGGTTCCGCAGTCTTCCCTGGGACAGTCAGAGGAACATGGGGGAGGCCCACTTTGGTGACAGCACCTTTGAGGTGACACTTGGCAAGGCAGGGTTAAGGCTCTACCTGGAGTCTGTTGCCCTGGTTTGTCACTACCTGACAGGACCTGGTACTTAACCTCTCAGTCTCAATGTGTCTACATTTCAAATACTGAAATGTCACAGCCACTGCCTGCCAGTCAAGATGGCAAAGTCTTCTGGGGATGACATATACCTCCGCTGTCCTCGTGACCTACTATACCCTGGATAAATGCGAGTCAGATGCCAACCTGGCCAACGTAGTCAAATTCTGCACACCCCCCACATCAGGGCCAACAAAACTTGACTACTGATAGACAAAGAGACACCTACACCTTCCAGACACAACAGGGTCGGTTCCCTCCGTTACCTGTTTGTTGTAAATATTGGCTGCAATCCGTTTCCGTAACACTAACTCCATAGCAGCTGGGTGGCTGAGCTGGACAGTGGTCTTCACAATGAGGTAAATCCTCTCGTTCTGTGGTGTGACCCTATTCAAGTGGACAGAGTCATGCACCGAGGAGTCCCACGAGGCTGTGGCTGACACCTAGGGGTGGGGGATGATGGGAGACGGAAACAAGCTGACTCAGGTTGTAGCGTTTCACACCATACACTAGAGAAACGATAAACTCAACTCCACAAAATGAACTAGATTCCTTTTCTCGACTCTTGTAAACAATAACACAAGTGTGTTATTGTTTAAAAGTCCCTAGTCCTCTTCCCTGAAACAGAACTCAGTAGTTCCCCAGGTGGACAGGCCCACGGGCTCATGTGCTGAGCTCCAGCCCTTCCTAGGGCCCGCGGGGTAAGGTACCTCGTCATCGCTGTGCTTTATGATGGGCAGGTAGAAAAACTGGCTGCCATGCTCCTTGGGCAGGATGGAGTTCACACCCGACGCGTGGGGACCGACGAGCTGCTCGCTGGCACTGAGGTCATCCGCTGACCAAGTGCATGGCACAGGAGGAAAAGTGGGGGCAAGTCAGTTTTTAAGCACACGCCAAAAATGCACCATATGTGCTTTTTTTCTGGTGGTGCTGCGGATTGAACCCAGTGACTCATGTGTGCTCAACACATGCTCTGCCACTGAGCCACATCCCCAGCCCCAAAATATGCTTTTTACACATTAAGTTTACATACAGCTTAGTTTTTTCTTTCACTCCTCATCTACAAATGCAGTAGACATTCCAACACTCACTACAGACCTTATTCTTTGAATACAACTGTAACAGGGGCTGGAAATGTGGCTCAGTGGTAGAGCAGTTGCCTAGCATGGGCGAGTCCTCGGCTCAACTGCAGCACCATAAAAACAAAAACAAAATGCTAAGAGCCAAGCAGTTGGCTTCTGAGTGTCCTACTGGACAGAGGGAACACATTCTCCTCAAAGTCCTCAGGCAGTTTTCACTTATCAAACCTTAGGATTTTGCTGCTTTCATGATGGCAACTCCTCCTGGAACCTAATGTTTGTTGTCCTACTTCTACAACTTACGTTAAATTGGAGATGTTAGCAGTTAAATTATCAACTTAAGGTCAAAGTTCTAAGTACTTGGAAGAAATCCAAAGCCCTGGCCAATGTGGCTTTACCCTTGAAAAGAATCTGTAAGTGGCCAACCAGCTGGTGCTTGCATATCGACAATAACGGGGAACTCACTACTTCACAAGGCACACGTTCTACTTCTAGTCTTTCAAAACTTCTTCACGCAGTGAGCCGAAGCCAAACTCTCTGTGTCTTCCATCTGTCCTTACTGACTTCCCCCTAGAGCAGAGGTTTTCAGGTGGTTTTAAGGCACCCTAGGGCTCCACAGGAGGACCTGCTATGAGCCTGTCACCCCCACACTCAGCAGCTCTGCTTTTACTTTTATGCATGGGGTTCCATTTGAGATTTCATTTGGAAAAGGATTTTACTTCTAAACAAACCGAAAACCATTACTCTAGGTTTGCCCAAGTTTTAACTGTCACGGTAAAGAACAATTCTTAATGCAAGGTTATGGTGTGATCAATGCTGGCATCAAAAGTACTCAGGGAGCAAAGAGAAATGTAGAAGCCAGGGCCTTCCAAGCCTAATGGGTCAGAATTGCTGGGCATGATGTGTTTTCCAGGTAATTTCTCTGTCCATTAATATTTCAGAGCAAATGCTTTAATATTCTTATATGCACTTCTCGATCTCCCCAAGTGATCTCATTTTGTGATCTCACATCTCTCCCCCCGTGATTCCACAGGTCATGCTTATACATATGTGACTGGAAGGGCCGGGATTTAGCTCAGTGGTTCTGGTGCCTGCCTCACAAGCACAAAGTCCTGAGTTTGATCCCCAGTACCAAAAAACATATGTGACTGGACACCTAGGGATGGCATGTGAGTAACTACAAAAACAGTTTACAGATCAGATTACATCTGAATACATGAGAAATCTTAATTAAATGTGACAACCTTGGAACTTTGTCTACTTACCATTCAAGTCAAGGAAGAGAACTGGTATGTGGGTTTCCATTCCAGAAGGTGGAACCCTAAATTTAATAATAAAATATGAGTTTTACATTTAGCCGGGCATGGTGATACAGGCCTGTAATCACAGAACTTGGGAGGCTGAGGGAGGAGGATCACAGCAAGTTCAAGACCAGCTTGGGTTACCCAGTAAGCTCAAGGCCAACCTGGACTATAAGCAAGATGCTACCCCCCAAAAAACAAAATGAATGAATGAATGAAACATGTTTTCTGTTTTAGTAGATTATAAAATGCCTTAGAGCCATGGAAGCAGAAGAAAACTCCTGTAGAGATGCAGGTTCTATTCATGAAATACACTTCATGACCTCCCTGCTAACACAAACCATGGGAATTACATGACTTTTCTAAGAGAACTACCAGTTATGTGAATTACATGTGATTGATTGAGACAAAGGTTATCTGAGGGCTTTCTAAAAATAATTCCAAAGAAAGGTCCAAGGACAGAAGTGTTGTTAGTGGTGATGGGATAGATGAGAGCATAGAGTAAGTAAACAAAAGAGACAATATTTCAAAGCCCCAAAGGAAAGGCTGTATGGAAGGGGTGGGGTTGAGTGCAGGAAAAGTCAGAGCAATGTGACACCTGGCCCAGCCACACAGAACCACCTGGAGGCCTCTTCAAAGGAAGAGTCCTGGGCCCATCCCACCTCTTCTGAATCAGAGTGACTAGGGCTGCCTAAGACTATCTAGAGTGGGTTTTGAGGAACAGGGTGTGGCTGGGAATGACAGATAGACTGGACATGACCATGGCAGCAGAGTGGGCAGGCAGAAATGGCAGGTTACAAGTTAATATGCCTGCAAATTCAGATTCTCTAGTTCCATAAAGCAGAACATGAAATTGGTTATACTTCCATTTATGGACAGAGAAAAATAATATCATTGTCTGTCCAAAAGCGACTATCCAGGCATGTAAATTCTATGTTCAAAGGGAATTTGTTTCCTCTTAAATGTCTGGGACATATTTTTGTAATAAGAATGAGAATAAGAAATAGCCAAGGCTACCTTTTAATGAATGGGCAGGGAATTTTTTCTTTTGGTACCAGGGATCGAACTCGGGTCCTTCCTTTCAGAGAAATATTTTATATAGTTTGTAATATGCACAACTGTTTTATCATAGTATACAAAGTATTTTATATACATTATCTGCAGTGTTCACATCACCATCATAAAGGTAGCTCCATTAATAGATCAGGAGTAAAGCCTCAGAGTAGTTAAGGAAATACGTATTCACTTAAGAGCTAAAGCTGAAAACTGGATCCAGATGTTTCCCTGCAGAGCCCCACATGCCAACTATTTGTCATGGACACATCTAGGACTGATTACTGGTCAGCTGACTGATTATGTGGTGATAAGTGCTCACTCTATGCTAGCTGCCAAACTAAGCAAGTAGTAGGCAAATAAAAAGAAATATTTTCCCGCCTCTTCAAGTATACTTTGGAAACATCCTTCTTTGGAGCCAAAATAAAAGAATTTCTGGGGATGAGGACACAGTGTCCAAGCTGCCTACTCAGAGGAACAGAGGAGCACTGTATCTGATTCCTGGCCAGGTCACCCATGTTGTCTGGCTTCCGGTGGAGGAAGCAGGCTGCAGTGGAAAAAGAATAAACGGGCGAGAGTACTAGAGAGGGGCGCCCCATCCCTGAGCTGCTCGGTCCGTTGGCATTTACTGTGATGATCCTGGAAAGTCAGTTGCCTGGCTCTTGCCACAGGCAAGCTGCAATCCCCCTGGCAGGCCGGTGGAGAAGGAAGGGCAGCCTTACCAGTCGGCAGGTGCCCCAGGGATCCCACTGCCTGGGGCTGGCACCAGCACCGCATTCCTTTCCTCGGTCAGTCCCACCCACTGCTCCACAAGCCGGGCCTCCCGCTCCACATCATCCTCTGTTTTCTCTGCAAAAGAGAATGAGTGGGTGAGCGCCGGCAAGAGAGAAGGCACAATGTCTAAATTTAAAATGAATAGATGCAGTGATGGGCAAAGTAGCTTAAACATCCGCCAAGTTCTAAAAAGAGTTTGCGGCTCTGAAAGTCAAGCATGAACATCCAGTCTGGGAGAGGCCATGACACCAACCTAAGGTACCCCATGCCAGGGGCAGTAGAAAAAGAATGGGACAGCAGTGGCGAAGACTTCTTCACATTTTTGGTCAAGGTGGAATGATCAAATGAAATAATGATAGTGATATTGCTTTATAAAACTATAGGTCATTTAGGGGATTTAAAAACATCATTTACCTTACTAGAAAAAACCTTGTTATCTTCCTCCATGCTCACTACGAAGGGGATTTTATTTTATATATGCTACATAGTTTGAAATCCCAGTATCCATAATTAACTCTGGGCTCTCTGGGCAGAGTCATTAGCAAGCTCCACATATACCTGGAATGACTCCCTCTCTGAGGGAGTACTCTTGCTAACTTCTGTACAACATGGGTTAACTTTCATGATGTGCTTGTTGGTGTAGAATCAACCACAAGGAATAGACAGTGGAGCCAGGGTTTTTAAGAGCATATTTCTGCTGCAAACTTCAGGTGGCCATTGCTGGCATAAGCAAACCACGCCCCTGGGCATTAAGTGGGGCTGCAGGGACCACAATGAACTTGCTCAGGGGACCTGCCCAAGAGGAGCTAGGCACCAAGTAGTATGGTTTCATAAATAGCCCTTTAGCTGCTGCAAATCCTAGATTCTGGTACCTGGCATGCCTCATATTGACATATTGGTATTGATCACATCTGTGCAAAGCAAAATCTGAATGACATTTAACTTAACAGATTTATGATGTAACTCAGATTTGAGAAAATTTATTACATTCAAATCAAAGCCTTTTTAAACGAACATTGTACAATCAGATTCACTAATACCTACAATTGTTTCAAGAATCTGAGACACTACTATCCAGCTAAGGGGAGAAAACGCCCTATGTAGATGCTATGTAGAAATGAAAAGGCTACTCCCAGTAATTTAATTCCACATACCTTTTTTATTGCTCACTTTTTTAATCTGCTCATCTAAGTATTCTCGTCGTTTGATGAGTGCATCTGACCATCTCTCTCTTACGCAATTTAAGTCTTCTTCCTGACAACAGAGGGGAAATATTTTCCTGTCAAGCGTATAGACAACTGTTTTTCTTTTAAAGATATATCTCAATTATTCAGGACATTTTTTCATTAGGAAAGGCTACTGAACATTGCTGTGTGATTAATATGCAGGAAAGCACAGGCCTCAGTAACGCTGCATGCTGATCAAGGATGCCGGTAACCAAATCAGAGCCCCTGGATCTCCGAAGGGATAATTATCCTCAAAAGCAAGACAAGCTCACACTATACCAGCTGTTGGAGGATATTTATGCTGTGTATGCACGAATATTGAAAGCACAGCTTTTCACTGACTGCAAGCAGAAGGTCACCATGAACAGAACTCAAACCACATAACATCAAGTGGAATGGAAAATGACAGACATTGTCACAGTTCATAGTTCAAGGGCCAGGTAACACTTACTTTCTGAAATGCAAACAGGTCAGTAAAGAACCTTTCAGACTTGTTGCAAAGACTGTGCCTCCAACCACCACCATGGAGCTAACCCCAAATCTCCCATGCAAAAACCCAACATGCAGTCAGCCATGCTTGAAGAAATCCCCAAAGCAGCCGCTGGACTTCCCTGAGAACAACGTGGCAGGAAGCACGCAAAAAGCCATAAGATGTTAGTCAATGGGATCACTGAGATCCAAAGGGACACTGGCATTTCCCCTACAGTTGGTTTTTGTTTGCTTTCTTAGTAAAATTAGGAGTAGGGAAAGAAAACCCATCAATTCTACTCAAAATGCTCTTTGGAAAAAAAAAGAAAGCTCTTTGGCCTAATTCTAGTCTAGCCCCAGAGACATTACACTGAGATCAGATACCTTTGAAGGTTTTCCTACAATGTACCCACATTTTACATACAGCAAGGCACATTGCAAAACATCCTTTTAACTCATGTGGAGAAGCAGTACAAACACTAGGGACCAAACCCAGAAATCTTCATCTTGGTTTGCTGCCTGCTTTGACCATGCCTACCTCACCCCACATTCCATGACAACAGGCCACTCAGGGATGACTAGGTAAATCTTTCATATTTATACATACTTCCCCTACATTCCCAACAAGAAAAGGCTGAGATTTAAATTCTAAAGTTACGGAGAACAAAGCTTGATATTAAGAAGAGGAGAAAACTGGCTAAACCAAACAAAACAAAGCTCTATGCATAGAATGCCTCCAAATTTCCTATCCAGAAGTTTCTTAAAGTAAAATGGCAGATTAGAACAATGCTAGTCTCATGGACATGAGAAGCAGAGTGCAGTTTAGCATACAAAAGACGAGTCCATCTAAAGATTCTGGATGAATAACTGCAATGTTTAAGATCATCAATTTTAATGCAGTGATAATAGATTTGTTTAGCAAGGATTTACAAGCTGGTAATTCAATATAACATAGCAAAAATGTAATAATTGCTTACAAATTTTGAATTGAGAGGGAAATCAACAGAATAGTAATGTATCCCTGATTACATACAAAGCAAATCAAAAGCAAGTGAGAAACTGCATATCCTGGCTCTAAGGTCCTTCTTCCTCCTCCCTGGCTTCCACTTTGCAAATGTTGGCAATTAGCAATAGCTGTGCCCCATGCCACAGGATTGACAGCAGTAGCAATACCTGATAACTATCCATATCATCACCATCCTCATCATCTCTCTGGTAGGAAAAAAATAAACATAAAGGACATGCATTTTGTTTCTCAAACAGCACACAGGGAAAATAATTCTTTGAACTTAGCACACACATTACAATGGCTCACAACATCAGCACAATAAAACATTTCCTTGAATCTTAAAAAGGTTCAATGGATTTAATTCACTTGTCTATAAAGCCAACCTTCCTTCCTTTCCTTTTTTTTTCTTCCCCCAGTGCTGTGATTTGAACCTAAGGCCTTGCACATGCCAGGCAGGGACTCTAACACTGAGCTATTGCCCCAGACCTAAAGAATTTTTTAAATAAGGAAAATAAACCCAAGATCTTTCTTAGATGGGGATAGGAACCAACATCATTGGGCCAGCTCCTATGCCATTATTATGCAGTCAGGCAGGTCATGTGTATTGATGGGTAGGCTATTTAAGATGTAAAGGGTTAGGAAGATAACATGGCAAATCCATAAGGGACTTTAGAGATTCTGTTGGATTTGGCTAGAAGGCAACAGGTTCTATAGGGTGGGATGATTTAACCTGAGGATCACACAGGTAGTGGCAGATCGGGACCGGAATCTTGGCCTTGAATATCTGACTTCAGTGACTTTCCCTTGCATCTACTACTCTCATTGGTGAACTCATCAAGGGGAACCCAAGACCACACACCTACAAGGTCTGTAACTAAGCTAGTGCCATAAAAGCACAGTACACTGTTTTGAGTGCATGGACTGTCAGCATCCTCTGTTGACAATAACAATCAGCTGACAGAATCACAGCTGTCCTAAACACAAGGCAACATAAAGTTACAACTTCTGCCAAAACATAAGGCAAAAAACAATAAACTTTGCTGAAAATAGTTTTGAGACAATTTTCCTTAGAAACCTTTCATTTAAATTTATGACTAAATCTTTTTAGTCACATAAAAGATAATCCTTTTTGAAAAATATGCTTAAAAATACAGTTAAATTATTTTCATATCTACACTTTTAAAAAAAGTCTAATAACCATCATTATCAGTTATGACTGATTTATTAAATGCAAGCCTAATCATGAAATAATTTTTCTTGAACTAATACTATTAATGTAAAAGAACAAACTCTAATATATTATTAATTTTTTAGAATAAGGAAGCACTTCTACCAAGTGAAAAGCAGCTTGAAGTTTTTATGACGTAACAATTGTGAAATCAGTATACTTGGTATTGGCTTCAGTTATTGCATTAGAATAATTCTAAAGTACCATGTTAATAGATGTGGCCTTGGGCATGGCAGCAGAGGAAAAGAAATGAATTCATATGGCTGGTACTGTGTCATCCCCCGCCGCCCCCGGCCCCTTTGGGTGTTGAAGCTTGAACCTAGGGCCTTGCACATGCTGAGCACATGCTCTACCACTGAGATCACTGAGATACACACCAGCCCTGGTACTATGTTATTTTTATTTTTATATTTTGCTACAGGGGATTGAACTTGGGACCTTGCGCTTTCAAGGCAGGTGATGGAACGACTGAGCTAAATCCTCGGCCTTGGTACTATATTCTTTTTTTTTTTTTTTGGTACCGGGGATCGAACTCAGGTCCTTGAGCTTGCACAGCAGGCTTCAAAACCACTGAGCTAAATCCCCGGCCTTTGGTACTATATTCTTAATAGAGCATATAGCAATAATATTCTAAAGTTCAGATTTTGACAAAAGTCAGTTTGAACTCAAGGTAATGCTGTCTTTAAAAAATGCAAATAATCCTTTTAATGTTATTGAAATGGGAACACAGTTGATCCACCTTCTGTCAGATCATAGTTTGAGATGCACAAACTGAATGTTTTAGCTAAGATCAGAGATTTACTGAGCCTCAAATTTTTATTTGAAGAAAGGAACCTCAGAGAATTACCATTTAGACAGAAAAAAGAAATCCAAGTTTACGTTATTCAGCCAAGGCAACCACTTAGTGAAGTTGAGCCAAAGGAAGAACCCAGGCCTCCTTACTCTAAGTCTGGCCCTGCAGCCTATCTGGAAACTGCAGGTCAAGCAAGGGACTGAGCCAGAGGAGAAGCCTGGTGGGGAAGCTGTTCCTCCTTGTACCTTCATTCCATACTCTGAATGAAGCATGCACAGAGAGCTGGAGGGAGTTCTGGCCTGGCAGTGTCCGACAAAGCTACAACTTCCTCAAAACCCCGTAGTCTGTACTCTGATTTTTAGCATCAGCAAAGTCTATATAAATGCCATGAAGCCAAAACACAGATAAGATAAACCATTCTCAAGATTGGCTGGGCTTATGCCAGAGAAACAAACGGGGAGATGTTTTCTTCCTGTTAAGAAACAGGGGAGCCTATCACATCTGGGATCGAGAAAGCCAGATTAACAGCTACTCTCCTGGTCTCTAAGGCATGTGTGGTGGTAAACTGGGGACCGAGTGACACACGTGCATTCTTTCAGGCCATGCTGGGGCCAATTCCTAAATTAGAAGTTTATTCTCACAGAGAACTGAAGAGGTCTGATAAGTAATATAAAGACTAACTCTTACGAGTTTTTTGGGGGGAAAATTTAAATGAGAACATAAGATTCAGGAAAGGGAGATGTAATAGAAAAAAATGACCACGAGGACAGCTTTATAGTTAAAAAAAAAAGTAAGACTTTCAGAAAACTGGTTCACTATGACAGTGTAAGAGAACGATTTTTATGATACTAGTAAAAGTGGACCAGGCAAGGTAACAATATCAAATGTTCCAAATCCTTTGAGCCAGAAGTAAAAAAAAACCTTCCTAAAGCAAATGACTAGTATGCATTACTGTGTGTTTATAAATGAAAGTATTAATTAACACTAAACAGAGTATTTTAGGTCTACAAAAAAGGCAATGGGTAGAAATGTGAATTAGGGAAAAAATATGGCTGAGATGGGCGTTGTATTATATCCCAGAGAGGCCACCCTCATACACCATTAACTTCCTTACTTCTGCACTGACCGAATCTGGTCCCATCTGTCCCCCCACCCCCACCACAGCCCCAACCCAGTCCTGAGGAGGGAACCCGGGGCCTTGGGCTTGCTGGGCAGGCATTTTACCACTGAATTACACCCTTAAGCCCTAATCTTTGTTAAATACTGTTTCTCAAAGGTGTTTTTCTTACCTGGTAACTGTCCAGCCCTCTTTGGAGTTTGGTGGACCTAGCAGTTACACAGCCGATAGATACCGACAAGATAGCTTCAACCATGAGCGGCAGCGTCCCTGAATGCTGTACGGGTTTTACGGTGACTTGCACTCTACGGGAATGACCCTGCAAGGTAGAGGGGGAGTTTGGGGGCAGAGGGGACCAGGAATGGGGATGGGGTGGGATGGAAGAAAGGAATACATGAAGGAAAGGAATTAAGGACCAGAGATACGAAATAGAAAATTCCCAGAAACTGTGTGCTAGAGTGAAAACATGAAAAACACGAACAACAAGCAAATGTAGTATTACCTGTCTGAGCTGAAAGACGCCTCCTGTGTTGACATCTTTTGCCTGATGCAGTTCGACTGCAGCGTATTCCCCTAACTCATTCAATTCCAATATGGAGATCCACATTTCTATTCTTCGAGTTACTTCATTCCACCTGCCATCCCAACAAGTACAGTGTCACTGCCCAGAGACACAGTTAGTAACAGCAATAACTGCCACTCACTGAGCACTCACTATGTGCTGGGCACTGCGCCAGGTCTAACACACGGATTCTCTCCTTATTCAACTCTCAAGTAGCCCTGTGGTATTGGTTCTTTGTATTTATCTCACTGAAGCATAACTTAGATCCACTGGCACGCCTCTTCAGAATAGAGTTTGAAATTCTCAACAAGTGCATAATTTGTGTACTCAACTCGCCATGGCCTCAGGAACTTTGCCCATGCCCCTTCCATGCACACCCCATGCCCTGTGGCAACTGGGTTCCCTCACAGATTGGCTCTGCCTGTTCTAGAACTTCACACAGATGGAAGAACACAGTATGAAGTCTTTTGTGCTTGGCTTCTGTCATTTGGCATAATGTTTTTGAGATTCATCCAAATCGCATCAAGAGCTTTCTTCTTAAATGCTAAGTAATATCTGTTGTATAAATAATACCATCATTGGCTGTCTGCTCACTGAAAAATACTGAAGGTATTTGCACTGTTTGGAATTTTGGAATACTCTAGCTAAAGCTGTGCGAACACAAATATACTACTCTTATTCATGGACTTAGGTTTTAATTTCTCTCAGGTAAATACCCAGGGGTGGATTGTTGGGTGAATCATCAACTCAGTAAGAAATTGCCTGTTTTCTGCTAGACTGTGGCTTGCTTATTTATTTTATGTCTTTTGGCGGGCACTAGCTTTTAAATCCAAGTGAAATTTTTTTCTTCTCTATTAAGTGCTTTTTGTGGCCTCAAAATCTGTGACCATGTCAAAATTGTGACGATATCCTTTCATTTTCTCCCATCAGATTTATAGTTTTAGTTTTTGCACTTGAAGTTATGGTCCATCTCAAATTAATTCTTGTGTATAGAGTAAAATAAAATCAACGTTGATTTTTTTCCATTTTTTCCCATTGTGTATCTGCACAATTGTTTTAGTCTCATTTGATAAAATAACTGACCTTTCTCACTGAATTTCTTGGGCCTGGTAGTTCCTTCCATCATTCTCATTTTACAAAGGAGGAAACGGGCTCAGAGAGGGTAAGTACTTGTCCAAAGTAGTAACAGTGGTTCCAGGGTCCAAAGGCTTTGCTCTTAATCCCTGTCCAAGTGCTAGTCCTGACCCCATGTCTAAAGTTCCCAGCCGAGGGAGGACAAACCTGTCATGCAACGTTCTCGTCTTGGCGTGAAGAGAATCGACCTCCCAGACGGAGCTGCCATTCCCAGCACACCGGTGGCCCCACACTTCAATTGCCAGGGCTCCATCTGAAATGAACTCCAGGAACTCTTCGGTGACATTCACCACGTAGTCCTGGGACAATCAGAAGGAAGGAAAGGGACAACAAGAATTACGCATAAGGAGCCTGTGGAATGAGCCTTTTACCTTTCACCTATGTACAGGTTTCTTTGGCATATATTAGCCCGATCTTGACCTTAAACCCATCTCTTCTGTTTGACAGAAAAATGTCAACCACCACAGAATATTAGATCCAGAAGGGACAATGCAAGGCAATCTAATTCAACTCCTTTGTCTTATGAGGAAGCTGAAGAAAGCTACTTGTACAATGTCAGACTCTGTTGCTGATTCTAGAAATCAGTCTAGATTCGAGTCCATTAGGCTCATTCTGAGTCCACAATCCCACGCTGCCTTTCTGCTGCCATGGACTAGCTCAACACATTGCTTCCTGCCGTGGCACAGGAGACGAGAGCAGAATGACATTTCTATGGTTATCTTCATGACCTATGCTCTTTCTCTGAAATTCTCCTACCTCAGTTCCTCATTCTAAAACACAAACAGATGCCTATGTGGAAAGGAACACTGAATTGAGTGAGAGGTGGAACAGATCACCCGGAACCATGGAGGAGGCAAGGAACCTGGCTGATCTCCTTTCCAGAAGCCTCTCAGAGGATCGCAAGTGCAGACTTGCAGGTGGAGGCACTCTGTGACTCTCATTTCTGGAAACAGCTGTTATACTGATTAAAACTTACACTAGGGGCCGGGGATTTAGCTCAGTGGTTTCGTTGCCTGCTGTGCAAGCGCAAGGACCCGAGTTTGATCCTAGGTACCAAAAAAAAAAAAGAAATAACAGAAAACCAAATAATTGGTTCTGAGGCCCAAAATGACACTTATAAATTCATTTTGCCAGGACTTTTAACAAATTTCACCATGGTTTTTTTCCTTTAAGTCTACTGTCGCTCTCACGGTTGTCCTCTTAGCTTTACTGCTTTTCTGGAGCCATGGTTATGATATTTTATGCAAATAAAGCACAAAATAACCCCAGAGTGATGAATGTTGTAACGCACTAACACAAGTACTGCATGCTCTCTGGGGGAGGGCGGCGCTCAGACAGAAGCATCACCTCTCTGTGTCCACGGTGAGATGTGGTGCAGACTCACTCTTGGCCTGTAAAGGTTTTTTCACACTGGATTTTCAGTTTGACTGTTGAGCAAAATTATGAACACTGAGCAGATTTTTTTTGAACTTTTCTATTTGAGTAGTGCGAAGTTCGAGCTTAGAGGCGTCCAACAACTGAGGTATTTCTGTATTTGTTTTCTAATTCCATAGCCAGAAAGAAAAGGCACAATTTACAAAGGAAATGGTCTTGAGTATCTACTACGGACTGACCAGGAAAAGCAAAGTTAAAGGAAGGGTAGAATTGGCCTTTCAGAAATGACTTGACTACAGCCCCTTGTGAAAGCCAGGAAGGGTAGGTAGTGTCTCAAGCTAGGTCCAATCACAACTTCATCTTGTCTATTTTATATTTTCTTTAAAACCTCATATGGTATATTAGAATAATAATCTTAGAATGCCATGAAATATTCAAAATGATGGGAAATATCTGTAGCAACTTAGATGTTGAGATACTCAGAGTTCTACAATATGCATAATGTAATCCCACCTTCGTAAAACATTTTGTGCTTGATGTAAAAGTGGGTATCTATGCCCAGTTACGTGTATTACATGTTTGTCACACATATAAGCAAGTTGTACCGTACAGAAAATATTAAAATATGTAGCAAACAGTAGTGCTTACATGTCTATGTAATAAGATTGAAGATTGAGATCTTTCAGATTTTAAATACTTCTAAGTTATCTGGATTTTTAATGAAGTACTTTTTGAGGTTAAAAATCTAATAGAACATTACATTTAACATAAATTCTCTGGGGGAAAAGTCTAAGTTATAATTAGATCCTCACACCGCACCGACTCCCTCGGCCTGTGGCGTGCACTTTGCAATGGCATCTGTACCTTACAGTGGGCGAAGGTCACTGTGTACTGGGCGTCCTTGGTCTGCAGTGATGGCACATCCGGGTCCACCATGGGGGCAGCCACAGTGGACTCACACTGGTCCCAGAACGTGTACTGACAGAAGACAAAGTTTGACAGGCTTAAGGGCAGCCCAGTTGCCTCTTTGATTTTTACCTGCAGAGATTTAAAAATGCAAATATAACTCCCATAGAGGAGATGTTAAATTATATATTCTTTATTTCAATTATCACAAATTTAAGAGTAGGTGATGAAGAAAATCCATCATCCATTTGACATCTGAAAATATCTGACATCATTTCATTAAGGGCTCTATCCATAACAAAATCTGTACAACTGTCCTCCAACTACAGCATATAAACTTGGCAACACACACACTTCCCTGTGAAATGTTCCTAACGACTATGTTTCTGATACACATGTGAACTTTACTATAAAATCGTACTTTACTGAACAACATACACTCTTTGCACACCAAATACATAGTCAGCCTGCTGTATTAGTGAGTTCTACTTTGGCACACTTAACCAAATCAGATTAAACATATTTGGAAGGAAAAAAAGAACTGTGTTTGTGTTGAACACATATAGACTTTCTTCCTATACAATATAGCACAAATAACAACTATTCTCATAGATTTAAGTGGTCTAGAGGCTAGAGGATATGGTAGGATGTCGGTAGGTTCTATGCAAATACTGCACCATTTAATGTAAGGGACTCAAAAAAAAAAAAAATAAGAGACTCAAGCACCAGTGGATTCAGGTGTCTGCAGGGCATCCTAGCACCAAAGCCCCATGGGTACTGAGGGAGGAATACATCTATATAGATATACTTTTTGAATTTTATGCAACTGTCAGAAAAAGCACTATCCACAGTTCTGACTATTGTCAAACAATTCAATTTTTACAACGCTGGATGGAAAAACTCTCCTAATTGTTTTGATGGAATAAGTTTGCATGAAGAAGGCCATTGACAGGAGCAGCTTCATCTGTCCTCTCACCCGGCAGGTCAGCTTTTTGATTCGATGAATGATTTCTCCGCTGCTGTCCATGACTTCCAGGCTCCCGCTTTCACTGGAGTTCTCTGAGGAGTCATCCTCCACCACACGTTCCGGGATGGATCCGGTCATGCGCATCACTTCCACGTGGAGGCGGCCGGCAACCTGGGTCAAGGAACCAGAGCACCTTGGAGTTAAAAGGCATCCCACGGGCAACTGAGCTGAGACAGCATGCCCTCCACAACTACCCAGGGAGCCCCTCACGGCTACTGCTGGGCCATCTCAGTCACCGGAAACCTGTGCTCCCAGCGCCCAGCCCTTGTCCCTGACACCATCCTGCCTTACTCCGCCTCAGTCTTATCCTTCTTCCTCAGGACAGACGAGGGAGCTGTCCTGTGCTTCTGGGATCCACCTATTTTCCATGTCTGTTTACATATTCATATGCGTGTGCAGTTGGCCACAGGCTCCATTAACTTATTCATGTGATCAAACATGTGGCTTCATGAGACACCAAAATAAAGACACAGGCAATGGTCAGGGAGCACACAGTCAAGTGGGGAAAGATAAAGAAGCCAAAACCCAGAAACAACAGTGTAAACCAGTTGCTCACATGCATCCTGGGAGCAGGATGAAGACTATCAGATGAACTCCACTAACAACGGCATGAACAAAGCCACACAGCTATGAAGAAACAGTTCTTTTAAAGCTGTTTTGTTAAATGGCTTTAAATTTCCTCACTATCATGGCAGTTCTGGATAGAGGCCAGCTCAATGATATTTCTTTTAAAGCTGCTTGTACAGAACTGAATTAGAGTATAAGGATTATCCTGAAATTTGTGGGATATCCTCAGGGCATTTAAACTGGCTGAGTTCTCGTTCACATCTCAGCTCAATGTTACCATGACTGGCTGGGAAGTGCTGCTGTCATCCTAAATAGTGAAAGTTATTTTGGAAGGTAGCTCAGACGCAACTTCTACACAGCAATTGGCACCGGCACCAACAATCTGAGAGGAATTAGTCGATGGTATTTGACAAGTGAGACAAACATGAAGGAAGTTACAAGGGTGGGGAGGAAATAAGATAATTCAGCTAGAAGGGAGTGGTTTGCACGTTCTTCAGTTTTTTTTGAGAATCAAATACATTTTCAATATAATTTCAGGGGGATTCATGTAATACCCAAAGGCTACCGCAGGCCCCAGTTTAAGACTCCTGAGCAAGATTCTCAGCCACTCGACCCCTTTTTGTCATATGAGTCATATGGTTTCTTAACGTAGGAAAGGCAATGCTGGCCACTGAGCAGAATGTTTGCAGGAGGGTAACCACAATAGAAATGGGCTTTGGATTTATCCCGAACAGCTGGCAACTCGGTCTACTTCCCAGTTTCAATTTGGGGAGAACAGCATCTTATTCCTACTCTGCTCTAGAAGTCACAAGAAATAATTTGGTAGTTCAAGTTTGTATGTTATACAAGATAACCTAGGAAGAAAGGATGTTAACTAAAAATAAAAAGTCAGTTGACAAAATGGGTAAAATTATTTTTAAAGCTTGAGTTTTGGGCCAGGGATTTAGCTCAGTGGTTCTGCTGCCTGACTCACAAGCACAAGATCCCAAATTCAATCCCCAGTACCAAAAAAACCCTTGAGTTTTGCCAGGAATGGTGGTACACATCTGTAATCCCAGCACTTGGGAGGCCAAGACAGAAGGATCTCTATGAGTTTGAGGCCAGCCTGGGCTACATAGGGAGACCTTGTCTCAAAAATTTAAAAAAAAAAAAAAAGGGCCGAGGATTTAGCTCAGTGGTTCTGCCGCCTACCTTGAAAGCACAAGGTCCCGAGTTCGATCTCCGGTACCAAAAAAAAAAGAATAAAAATGCTTGAACTTTAATGTTTTCCTACTTAAGGTCAATATATCTAAACAAGTGAAATATGAGAGTTTAGAAGGTGGTAATAATGGGTTATATAAGCTTGTTTTCCTGAATACTTTGGATTTTGAAATAATCCTCCCAAACTGTATCTTGTAAAGACCATTTAAGGCCCAGGAAGGAACTAGAGTATATCATCAAAGTACAAGATTATCTGTAAAAAGAGAAATTAATATGGCCCACGAAGCTGAATTTGGTTTTCAAAACACTCTAATTTGATTAAACAAAGACAAAAACATGTAAATAACAAATATAAAATCTGTTATAATTATCTTTTAAGACTATGACTTAACTCTATTTCTAATGCCAGTTATTAGTACCGAACAAAGAATGCAGATCATTGACCATTCACCCCAGTTTCTTGATCTACCTTAAGACAGCCCTGAGAAATTCAAAGCTCCATTCTTTCTGAGGCTGGCCTGTCCTTACCTCCCCCTGCTGGCTGATGATGGGGACTGCATACTGCAATTTCACGTCACAGAAAAGGCATTCCAAGAACACATTGGCCACACCGATGAGGTTGTGATTCTCTTGCGCTTCATAAAAAGGGTCACCTCGTTTCCCATACAGTCTCTTTGCCTGAAGGGCAGGAGGAGCTAGTGGGTGAGTAACATTAACTTAAGTCATAATATTTAAAACTAGCATTTAAAAAATTTCATGGAAGTAGTCATGGGAAATAAATAAGTCAAATTAGAATCAGGTCCATCAGAGGAGAGGGCCTTTTCGTTAGGAAACAAAGTGACACCCATGAGGAGGCACCCTCCTTAGATCCTGCCTCCCTTCCCTATCACAGGCACCTGCCGCCTTCTCCGTTTCATCCCCTGGGCCTCGCCTCATCTTCTTTGCCGAGACTTCTTTTCTATTACTACTATCCAAAAAATTGATTATGTGCCCAAAATGACTTTACAAAATCTACCCAGCCACAGTAATAGCTAGGGGTGCATGAACATATGCTAATGAATATAAACTCCATACTGGATCCAACTAAATTGACTTTTCAAAATGCCAACAAAACAGCACGTAAATTTACTTTGTTGCATTTCATTTCACTTGAAATGTAGTAAAAATGAAGCCACATAAGAATCTGCTATATGTTCTCTTCATTCTGCTTCCATCTGTTGAAAGCACAGGTTGTACTACAGATTCAAGGCAGCACTCCTTTCAACATCATTTCCCTTTTATTTTATCACTGGTGCCGTGCACACGTGTGTGTGTGTTTGTGTGTGTGTGTGTGTGTTCTAAAGATTAAGTCATTTGTATTCTTTGCTTTTAGTATAACCACATCTCCTTTATGTTTTGTCTCTTTTACCTCAGGGATTTTTTCCTTCCATTCTTGATAAAGGTCTCTCATATCAATTAATTTATTCTCCAGCTTCTCAATGGTCCAAACTTGGGTGCTCTTTCCTTTTCTCCTCACTTGAATAGCTGGTTCGCTCACTATTAAGCCTCTCTGCATAGTGAAGAAAACCAAACGACATGGGCATCATAACTTTTACTTTGGTTGCTACACATACACATAGCAATAAGTTTGCTAAACACGTAAATGCACACAAAAGAAGAGAAAATGCTACCACCTAGGGGATTATCCTGGTTTATTTTCTATCTTCTATGCATATTTGTGTACACACTTTTTATTTTTTATCACAACCAAGACCAAACAAAACTGTAATTTCATATCCTAATCCTCTCTTCATTTTTATGTTGATTGTTTTCTTATGTCATTAGATATTCTTACAAACGTGATTTTTAATGGCAACATAGGA